>NC_079894.1:3509296-3809296 GCF_024868665.1 Triplophysa rosa
AACATTTTTATCGTTTTAACATATGCGTTTTAGTCGATAGGAAGTTGTCAGGCTTTACACTTATGTTTTATATAAGGTTTTGAAACGTTGTTCTAATATTTATGACTTTCTGCATATTCACGGCTTTGAGTCATCTACACGTTGGATTCATACATGTCTCACTAAAGCTAACCAGCCAGATGTTGTTCCGTCCTCAATACCAGGAGCGTCTCAAAAGCGAAGTGGCTGAATTCGTGAGACCACGTGATTTGCTAGTCCGACGTTGTTTTTCTGAATTTTTCGTGTTTTAGGGGTTATACCATGGGAAAGTAAAAAAAAAAAGGTTAGGTTTGTGCAGTTTTTGTAATGCTTATTGCTATGTCATTCTTTGTTCCCTTATGTTTTACTCCACTTAAAAAAAAAACATTATTTTACCACAAAATAACCTAACAAAATAAGGTCTTGTTTGAGAATAAACCTCTCGTTGTGCATTTCGGGTCTCCTTCCAAGGATGCAATGTGAAATACGTACGGAAGTCTGCAGAAGGACATTTATTTTGACATAGAACTGCGCGGCTTGGATTAAAGATCGGGCAACACACTCAGTTTCATATTAATCTTGAGTGCCTATACAGTAGTATTGCATACGTCGTATCTTCGAAGAGTATTTAGTTTGATCAAATTTACAAAAGACAGATACAGCTGTACGATTATTTCCAGAAAAACACGAGCCGCTATAGGTGGGACTAGTCGGGAGAGTGGGATGAACTACAGCACGAGCACACAACACATCATCACTGGGGCTGAAACGATTCCTCGAGTAATTCGAATACAAAAAATCATCGAGGCAAATTTTGTTGCCTCGAAGCTTTGTTTAATCCATTTAACTACAGTACACACGGACCGCTGCGTTTCCCCACGGACCGTTATTACTGACGCACAGCCCGCTAAACTCTGTTCATGTTACCGGCTCTCAAGTCTCACGCATTCACCGGAGACACACGCATTTAGTCTGTTCACAGCTCACACGTGTGACTCATGCTGATAAATAAGTGATAGCTTATTGAAATGGTGAACTCTTTTCTATCCTTGCAGAGAAGACCTCTATTGCTCAGTTGCTTTGTGTAAGAAAATATAGCCTAGTATATTCAATAGACACTCAAAAACAAAACATAAGAAAATGGTGAGGATAAAATGAAGAAAAGGTGATTCAACGTATACTTTGTGCATGTAAAGTTTGGATCTAAAGCAAACTGTTTAACAACAACAATTAAAACCTTGTTTAAACTAAAAGTAAACCGAAACACTTACTGTAGGATGGAATGTCTACTTCTTGAGTTTCCTTGCTACACAATCAGATGTCCAACACAAAATAATAAAGAGGTTTGATGCTGAAAAGAACTCAGAGTCTGCTCTATATGTCAGTAAATCTTAGAATCGTGTCTAGGTGTTAAGGGGTTGCCACAGTTTAACACTAACCACTAAAACAGATGTGCAAAGACAACTCGTAATAACAGGATGTGCGAGATTTGACTATTCTAAATGTTTTAAAGAATATCAGTTTAGAATCATATAAACAGTTATGTTAAAAGGCATACCTTTGATAGAATCACTTTCATTTTTAATCTAAAAAAATTATTTTGAAAACCTTATGCAGACTTATTTTTATGATACAACCTGGAGGCATGATATAAAACACATTCATGAAATTAACATGTCGTACATTCAATTTAAGGTTTCTTGCTGTTCAATCAAAATCTGCTTTGTGTTTTAAGGAATCACCCAACTGCCTGCTGTGATGCTATGAACACTAGCAATAAAGAGGTTTTTTTTTCTTCACCCTTGGTTGGTGGACGCACTGGCATCTCCTCAGACAGAAGGAAAACAGTCAGGATAGGGGCAACATCATGGACACCATTTAAAGACACCGCTCCATGCAGTTAGGAAAACATGTGCTTTAATTATACAGTGTTGTAGACACAGTTTGAAGAATGGATACTTTTTTTTAATTTTTCAGAAACATGAACGCTGGAAGGTAACCGCTCTTGGTGAACACTCATGCACGCATACAAACATTTATTGGGTCAAGCCATTTTCATGGAGGCCCCTGTACAATCAGACACGTGTGAGAATGGTTTAAGTTTTAAACAAAACAGATACTGATGAATAAAGCGGATATGTTTAGAATGTTAGTAGCAAAAGCTGTTTTCTGATTAGTTAGAGATATAGCGAGATTATAGTTTGTCCCATAGAATGCTTCGGGTACACACAGGTCAATTGGTCACGCATTGCCCGAGGGCGAAAGCCTCAGCTGGCGATCCTATACAACGCATCCCTGTGTCGAGATAATATGCTCGCTCGTGAAGCTACACAAATAACCGGTCGTAATCCGGCCAAATTTTCACGCTAGGGATGTAAAACAAATCATACCCGATTAAAACGTCCGACGCTGTCGCCCTGCCGGATGAAAACTCTGAATTACGTACCGCTTAAATGTCACGACGATTTACGAGTCGGTGTGTTTGCAACGCTAGAATGTCTCAAACAGTCCTTTCAGTATAACGGCAGGAATGTGATCTTTCAACCAACGTAAGGTTACTCTCAACTCTCAACTTTATTTATATAGCGCTTTTACAATTTCATTGTTACAAAGCAGCTGTACATGAGACATATTGACTATAAGCAAAATAATTAAAGTTGTACCTGCAGAAACAAGAAAAGGTGAAAACACAGAAGACAGACATACCCACATACAAAACACTCCACACACACAATATGCACACGTACTAACACACATAGACATAGAGACACACACACACACACACACGGATGCGCACCACACACACACAACACACACACACATACGTACACAGACAAGTACGCACACAAAACACACACACACACACACGCTCAGTGAGAGCACACATTTAGGATAAAGGAGAGAGAAGCACAGGTCAAATATAACAGACTATAAATTCCTATATGCAATATTAATTAAGTAAAACTTTAAAATTCTAAAGCAGCCCCCCCGGTCAGGCAGATAGTGCAAAAACAGTATGCAAACGGTGGCGAGGAACCCAAAACTCTAATCGAGAAAAAAAACCTCAGGAGAACCCAGGCCCAACCAGGGGATTCCAGTTCCCCTCTGGCAAAAGCTGCTGCCTCTGCACAAGCTCCAGAGAACTTGCACAACAAGGCTAAATAAAATAAATAAACTTAATAATAAAATTAAATTTATATTTTAAGATTATCATTAATAATCTAATAGCATTTGAAATTTTGTGGTGAAGACATGTCAAGAGACCGCGTCCTTCTTTATCCAGCTCTATCATCTCAGCTCTTGTCAGGTCCCCACTTCCCATTCTCCAGCTCTACCATCAGGTCAGGCCATGAACTGCATCCTGCTCGCTGTGGTAACCTTGGAACAATGAGACAAGACTGGCTGAGAGTAGAGTACTGTTCTGTACTCTTTGATGCAACAAGTACATCAGTTGTGTTTTTGGTTCCGGTTGATCTAACTAATGCAGCCTAAACCCTCTGAAGATTTATATTATGGAAGAGTAGTGTATGCAAGATTAAAAAGATGCGTCTTTAGTCTAGATTTAAACTGACAGAGTGTGTCTGCCTCCCGGACAGTGCAGGGAAGACTATTCCAAAGTTTAGGCGCTAGATAGGAAAAGGATCTACCACCTGCACTTGATTTTGAAATTCTAGGTATTACCAACTGACAGGACGCCTGAGAGCGTAATGCACGTGAAGGACTGTAATACAAAAGGAGTTCATTCAAGTACTGAGGAGCTAAACCATGTAAGGCTTTATAGGTAATAAGCAAGATTTTAAAGTTAACGCGATGCTTTATAGGTAACCAGTGCAAGGTTGACAGAACCGGGCTAATATGTTCATACTTTTTTGTACGTGTAAGAACTCGAGCTGCCGCGTTTTGGACCAATTGGAGTTTTTGTAATAAGCCTGCAGGGCAACCACCTAACAGTGCATTACAGTAGTCTAGTCTTGATGTCATGAATGCATGAATTAACTTCTCTGCATCTGACATTGACAGCATATGACGTAGTTTAGATATATTCTTAAGATGGAAAAACGCAATTTTACAGGTGTTGGCGACGTGGCTCTCAAATGACAGATTACTATCGAATAGAACGCCAAGATTCTTTGCTGACGACGAGGGTTTTATGGAACATCCGTCAATAGTTAAACAGTATTCTTGGTTGTTACTTATAGCAGTTTTCGGTCCAATAAGTAACACTTCCGTTTTGTCCGAGTTCAGTAATAAAAAGTTGTTACTCATCCAGTTTTTTATATCGACTATGCATTCCATTATTCGATGGAACTGCTGTGTTTCATGAGGCTTCGAGGAAATATAAAGTTGAGTATCATCAGCATAACAGTGAAAGCTAACTCCGTGTCGCTTTATTATATCTCCTAGAGGTAGCATGTATAATGCGAAGAGCAGAGGCCCTAAGACTGAGCCCTGTGGTACACCGTACTGGACTTGCGATTTGCGTGACACCTCATTGTTTATTGCTACAAATTGAAAACGGTCGGATAAATAAGATTTAAACCATTTCAAAGCTATTCCCTTAATGCCGACATAATTTTCGAGTCTATGTAGGAGTGTGCTGTGGTCAATGGTATCGAATGCAGCACTAAGGTCTAGCAGCACCAATAACGAGATACAACCTCGGTCAGACGCCAATAGCAGATCATTTGTAACTCTGATCAAAGCAGTCTCTGTACTGTGACATGCTCTAAATCCAGACTGGAATTCTTCATTGATGTCATTCCTTTGGAGGAAGGAGCATAATTGAGTTGAAACTACTTTTTCCAGAACTTTAGATATGAAAGGTAGATTCGATATAGGCCTGTAGTTCCTTAGTTCTCTAGGGTCGAGTTGGGGTTTTTTGACAAGGGGCCTTATAACAGCCACCTTATATGCTTTAGGCACATGTCCTAATGTCAGAGATGAGTTAATAATACCAAGAAGAGGATCTATAATTTCTGGGAGCATCTCTTTCAGTAGATTTGTAGGTATAGGGTCTAGTATGCATGTTGTTGATTTAGATGATCTAATAATTTTAGACAGCTCATCTTGATCTACGGTATAAAATAATTGCATTTTCTCCTTAAGGCGCTGTAGTTAGTTTGTTCAGCGGGTTTCACTTCTGATTGCATTGTTATAATTTTTTCTCTAATATCTTGGATTTTATATGTGAAGTAGTTCATAAATTCATCACTGCTATGCTGATATACAGGATCAGAAGTCACTGACGATTTATTTTTTGTTAATTTAGCCACGTGTTAAATAAAAACCTGGGTTGTGCTGTTTTCTTCTATTAGTGATGAAAAGTAGGCGGATCTAGAAGTTTTTAGGGCTTTCCTGTATTTTCGAATACCATCCTTCCATGCTTTACGAAATACCTCTAATTTAGTTTTCTTAAAGTTGCGCTCCATTTTTCGGGCCGCTTTCTTTAGAGCCCTGAGAAACTTTTACCACAGTTTTATCACAGCCTATATATATATATATATAGAATGCTTGTTCATTCCTTGCTTTGTTTATTTGTTTATTTACTTATTCATTACTTGCTTTGTTTATTTGCGTATTCATTATTTATTTAATCACTTATATAACCAATTCTTTCTTTAATCACTTATTCGCCGATTTATTGTTTTATTTACTTATTCATGCCTTTATTTAATCACTCGTTGCTTTATTTATTCACGCATAAGATACGTGTCAACCTCATTAAAACATGTCCAAACATGATCTCCGGAAAAGAGAGAAAAATGTTCGGTAACCGTACGGGCAAAAGTTCAAGAGTTCAACTCCAGACGTGGGCAATCCCTCACGACGTGGACAGATACTGTCAAAGGGCAAAAGTTCAACACAAAGGGGGCAGTCCCTCACAATGGGGCGGATACGGTCAAAGGTCAACGCAAAGGGGGAGGGCCCTCACAACGTGGGTGGTCCGGAAGTAATTCAACCCCCCCGCAAAGGTCAAGGGTCACCATCAATCATTTTGACACTATGTCCCCTATATATACTACTTCTAGATTTACAATGTGCAAAATATTTCATCAGCAATGTTGAAAAATAAAATGTTAGGCTTACTTAAATGGCCAATAAGTGGAAACAATTTTTGACTCAATTTTTAATTCAGCGTGCTTCATTGGCATGACAAAAATTATACATTTGTATTGCCAAATAATTTGCAGTGGGGCTGCATACAGATTATGTACAAAAAAAGAAAGTAAGATATAGTAGGCCTAGTTAGTGCAAACTTTTAAAAAAGTTAATGAGATGGCATGATATCACTTTATCTACATTTCACTGTAGATTCACTGTTTGCTCTTCTGTTCACTGTTTGCAGGCAGATAAAATTATCACAGAAAATTATTTTCATCACCTTATTATTTAAAAACTGACAAATCACCATAGATATAAAAACTAGATGCCGCATCTGTATGGGCCGCTGTACATAGGTCGTCCGTCATATTGGAATGGTGCGAGCAGGTCCGTTAACACTCAAGAGCAAGCTGACTGTGTATGATTATGAAAACATTTTTATTGTTGTGTAAACTCAAACATTATATCTTTTAAACTATCACGAAAGGTTTTTAAAATTTTCGGGAATTTAAATCGCCGTGGTTTTCACAGCCTTGGCTGCGCAGTGTAACGTAGTGGCATTCTAGCAAACTGCGAGTGACCGTCAGTGGGACCGTTCCAAGATGGCGTACACGTCTACGTGCCTTGGGGGGCGCTTGGATGCGCGCTTCCGCAAAGAGATCCGCGCGCCCATTTCCCTAGCCCCGCCCCCGGGGTAAGCCAATAAATTGTAGAGTACCGATCCAGCTAGGTGAAGATACCAAACAAGAGATGGCTGTTTAAAAGAGAAGGAGGACGGAGACGGACTGGATTTTAAATTGTCAGACAAACATAACACCTAGACACTTGACAAACGAGCCTGTGAGAAACTGCTGGATAACAAGACCTTCTTTAAACAGGTGTTTGTGCACTGTATGCATGTTATGAATTGTGATATTATGACGTTCTCTGGATGTTTTCTCTGTTGTAAGTTTACTTCGGAAATGGGGGCCTTTTACTCGGCAATAAAATATAACTGCGTTTTACCTACACAACAAACAACCGAAAACCCATTACCTGTATAGATTTCCATTAAGTCCAAACCTGTATAAATGTCTTTGATACCAAGCTTAAACCCTTCATAGTGTTATGTACATATGGTTGGACTTGTGTAGATTAACATTGTTGGGACAACAAGCAAAGAAGGGGTTGTAAAGAAAAAGATTGGACTCTTTTAAGGGATAGTTCACTCAAAAATGAAAATTCTTTCATCATTTACAGGGCTCTAGGCTATCTTTTTGCACTGGTTGCACTGGTGCACCTAACTTTTCTTAGGTGCACCAGCACAAAAGTTAGGTGCACCCAAATTTTCGACCGCATCGCATTTAACACCGCAGTTTTACAAGTTCCATATAGGCAATATTGACTTGTAAATGATTAACTAACAATCTGGTCAACATAAAGTTCTTTATTTGAAGCACAATTCTACAAGAAAGCAGGGCTCTAGACTAACACTTGAGAGAGGTGGCACTGGTGCTACCAAGTTATTCAGTTGGTGGCACCAGCCCTTAATTTGATAGCACCAGAGTCGTGGGGTGAGGTAAGAAAAAAGAATCACTAAAACTTCATTAAAATGTGTTTAATACATTAATAAATTAATTAGAAATTAATACAAATCATTGTTTATGATTGAATTATTTTTATTGTATATGTAAACTCTCTTTCAACACTTTACCATATTTAAAACACATCTTTCTTAAAGCTACTTTCTTCCTTTATTTGTTGTGAACGACTCCTATAAGAGAACACAATTCCTTTAATATCAGTGAGTGTTTTTGGGCCCGTCCGTTGTTTGATGAACAAAACAGAAATCTTTATTATGCTGCTGCCCCTTTAAGAGCTCGCGCAATATACTGGAACACGTGTTTTGTTTCCCAACTGTTTGGTCACGAAACAAACTGAATACCTGTTCGATTTAATTTCCGCATAGATGAATACAAGCCCACAAAATAAAGAATTGTGAAGTTGTTAAGCTCACTGAATACATTGCTGGCTATGTAGGAGCAAGGGATTCCTTCTGGCTATTACTGGGAGGAGGGGATTCCTTCTAAGATAAACATTCTTTGTCCGAACTGCTATACCTTATTTGGTCATTCTGTGAATCCCTGGACATATGGAACCTGCCAGATGTCTTTTGGCACCGTATATAAAGACTTGTAGTTTCTAAAATAAATGAGTTCAAAAGCTTGATGCCTCTCTGTGTCTTGTTTTTGTGCTCCCAGATCTGCAGAAGAATTCTCTCACAACATCCAACCTATTTATGATTTGATTTTACTGGTGATCCAAAACACAGAAAGAAATGCAGTGTTCGTAAGGAACCAGAAATTTAACAATACCTTTACAAGGTTTCTTGTTAATATGGGAATTGTTAGGTTATTTTGTGTTAATATGTCCGTTTCAGAGTAAGAAGGCGTGAAAGAGAGCTCCGTTTAGTATTTTGTGCTCTGACTCTCTGGGCGCGCGCATCTCAAACAACCCGCGAGACCTGAAGGCTTTTAGTGATTATTCTTCATGAAAGCTGCATTGATACACGTTTGGCTTCTATCAATAGCGACTCACAAATAAATAGTATTTAGCGTGATGTGTAACGTTTTGTATGCTTTGCAGTATTGTTAGAGATCTTTATACAATAGTTCAGTGCTTAAAGTTTAAACACGTGTTTCCTGCATTAGCTTCACATGCATACAATACTTGCAACACATTTCGTTATCTTTGCTGTTTTGTACCTTAGCGGGGGAAATTCTTGTATTCTGCATATTTATTTAAGTTGCAAGATTGAGCGCTTCACTCGTCTGCTCTTTCGGTCCTTCGCCTCTTACTAGGGATGTGCACATCGATGCTGCAATATCGATACATCGATATTCAAAAGCTGCTATTTAGGTATCGATATTTTCTGAAAAGTGTCGATTATCTTGTTAATTACATTAATAGTTTCAGCATAACTAAATGTTGTTAGCTCTGCGCATGCCGATCAGTGACGCTATGTTATGAAAGTAGCTCTCGCGGCAGTTTGACGTCACACACGGATCAGTCTCCGGCTGCGCAGCGCGAGCGACGTGGTCAAGTGATATTCAGGCAAGTACACATACACAACACGCATGCATTGCACACTTTCGCATCAAACAGAGGAGATGTTGACATGTTGCTTTTCTTAAACTCCAATCTACAATTTAAAGATTAGGAATTCTTAATCAGCAATTGAAGTGAAACACAAAAATTATATATTGATCAGTTTGACAGTCGCACCGGTGCGACCATTAAGAAAAACTTGTCGCACTCCACTCTGTTTATCTGACGGGCCTAGGCTACTCACCTCTCTCTATCTGACTGCAGCACAGCATTTTCAAACGTACACACACGTACAGGAATATCTGGACCATGGCCAATCAGAGGGGGTCCGCCCTGCACTGTCTCTGATTGGTTTAACTCAACTTTATTTTTATTTTTTTTTGAGTTTAGACCACGATATGGGCCTAATGTGTCTGTTGTTGAACCACAGGGAGACTTTCGCAGAGACTTTTTCCCCTCGAATGGCTGGTC
The DNA here is from genome assembly GCF_024868665.1 of Triplophysa rosa. Classification (NCBI taxonomy): domain Eukaryota; kingdom Metazoa; phylum Chordata; class Actinopteri; order Cypriniformes; family Nemacheilidae; genus Triplophysa; species Triplophysa rosa. Next base: position 3,518,975 of record NC_079894.1, read on the forward strand.
GCACCGGTGCGACCTCAGATTTTTTTTAGTCGCACCATTGAGAAATTAGGTCGCATGTGCGACCAAATTGGTCGCACTCTAGAGCCCTGAAAATTTACTTATTTACTTGTTCCAAACCTATATAAATTACTTGGTTCTGCTGAACACTAACAAAGATATTTGAAGTAAAGTTTACAAGTTTCAGTTCTGGTGCACCATTGACTGCCATAGTAGAAAATATTAATGTATATATTGTTTTTATATATTTTGTTTTATTAATATAATTTTTTTACTGATTTTGACAGATCTGTTTCTCCAAACCACATAGAGATTGGAATACAGAAATAATTCCTGTTATTCTACAAGTGAAGGAGCCACTTTAACATGACTGATACAGACACATCTGGAATGATAAATGAAGATACTGAGGAACACAGAGGTTGGTGTTTGTTGGTGTTTCATTAATGATTTGTAAGAAACATTAAAGTAATATCACTACAATTTTATAAAGATTTATGCTCTTAAAATGAGAATGACAGGAAAAAAACTAACAAGTCGCAAAAATATATGTTTCATTTTAGACCTAATGGAGCTGGAAGAAACATCAGGATCATCAAGGAAGCAAAAAACCGAAGCAAGCAAATGTTTTACTTGCTCTCGTTGTGGAAAAGGATTCGACAGCAAAGGACACCTCGCGGCGCACATGAGAATCCACAACAGAGAAAAGTCTGTCATCTGTCCTCGATGTGAAAAATGCTTCCCAAACAAAGAAACACTTGCAAATCACACTAAAGAGTGCCCTTATATATGTTCTCAGTGTGGAAAGAGTTTCATACACAAAGGAAATTTTGAAGTGCACATGAGAATTCACACTGGAGAACACCCGTACACTTGTCCTCAGTGTGGAAAGAGTTATATACAGAAACGAAGTCTCACAGAGCACATGAGAGTTCACACTGGAGAGCGTCCACACACATGTCCTCAGTGTGGAAAGGGTTTCGTACAGAAAGGCAATCTTAAGACCCACATGAGAGTTCACACTGAACAAAACCCACACACGTGTGTTGAGTGTGGAAAGAGTTACAAGAGTGAAATTCGTCTTACAGCCCACATGATAATTCACACAGGACAAAGCCCATACTCTTGTGTTCAGTGTGGAAAGAGTTTCGGACAGAAAGGCAATCTGGATTATCACATGAGAGTTCACACTGGAGAGCGGCCGTACACATGTGTTCAGTGTGGAAAGAGTTACATAAAGAAACAAAGTCTCACAGGGCACATGAGAATTCACACCGGAGAGCGTCCACACACATGTCCTCAGTGTGGAAAGAGTTACAAGAGCAAAACTGGTCTTGCAGCCCACATGATAATTCACACAGGACAAAGCCCATACTCTTGTGTTCAGTGTGGAAAGGGTTTCGGACAGAAATGCAATCTGGATTATCACATGACAGTTCACACCAGAGAGCGGCCGTACACATGTGTTCAGTGTGGAAAGAGTTTCAGAGAGAAGAAATCTCATAAACTGCACATGAGAATTCACACCGGAGAGCGCCTGTACACTTGTCCTCAGTGTGGAAAGAATTACACACAGAAAGGCAATCTGGATTATCACATGAGAGGTCACACTGGAGAGCGGCCATACACATGTGTTCAGTGTGGAAAGAGTTTCATACAGAAAGGCAATCTGGATAATCATATGAGAGTTCACACCGGAGAGCGCCCGTACACATGTGTTCAGTGTGGAAAGGGTTTCACAACCAAGGGAAGCCTTAAAATTCACATGAGACTTCATCCTGGAGAAAGCCCAGATAGCAAGAGAGCAGATGAAAACCATTGAAACAATTTTTTTAACATTGATGATTTTTCAATGTCAGTGGCATTGAAAAAATGTAACTTGCATCTGTAATTAATGTTGAATAAATGTGGAAATGTCAACTATCCAGCAGTATTGTGATCAGTGTTTTCTTTAGTTGGGCTCTTGACTCTTTCATTGTTTATTATCATCAATAAAAACACTTTTGCTGTGGTACAGAAAGAGGTGTTAAGTTGGAGTGGTTTACTTTAGTGTCAAACATTTCTATGCCTTATTCCCTACAGCTGTGGCAGTACAGGGCTTGTCAATGTCAAAATGTTGACAGATCAAATGATAAAAAACAGTGTTCACAGAGCCAATTAAATTAAACAGGCCAAACTTTGCTGTAGGCAGATGGGCACTAAACAGAAACCATGCGTGAATCCCAGTTTTAATGTGTAGTGCTTTGCGAGTTTATGCTCGATTTCACAGACAAGGCTTAAAGGGGTAGTTCACCCAAAAAAGAAAGTTCTGTCATGATTTAATTACCCTCGTGTCATTTCAAACCTGTATGACATTCTTTTTCCGCAGAACACAAAAGAAGATATTTTGAAGAATGTTGATAACCGAACAGAGGTGGCACCCATTGACTTCTATTGTATGAACACAAAACCAATGCAAGTGAATGGGTGCCATCACTGTTCGGTCAACAACATTTTTCAAAATATCTTCTTTTGTGTTCTGCAGTAGAAAGAAAGGCATACAGGTTTGAAATGAAAAGAAGGTTTGTAAATGATTTTGGGTGACTAGTCCCAGACTAAAATGAATGTTTGAGCTGTCTTAACTGAAAATACCTTGCAAAAACCATCTTAACATACAGTATATCAGTGCCATTGTTTTGTCACCCATACAACAACACTGAACACTCTACAAAAACTGTATCTCACATGTAACAAGAAGGGTTTATGTTCCCTTTCTTTGTGTTCCAATCGTTTAATCATTTCTTTATAGTACAGCTGTTTTCCTTTCTAAAACACTTACTGTAAGTGCTCAACCCATTGGGGAAGAAGGGACAAACACGACTCTTGGGTTTTAAGTAAACCTACAGTATACGGTTATTTCAGGATAAAATGTTTGGTTAAGTTAATTGTTTTACAAAAATGTCAATACTTAACATCTACGGGCATAACAAATGAAATACTCTGATATCTGAATTTTAAAATTATTTATGTTACACAGCATACAGTTATTCTGAGTCAGATGAGAAAAATCCTCCTATCACTTCTAGTCAGTAATCCAGTACAGTACAGTCTCTCTGTCTCAACCATTCACTTGCTGCTATTAGCAAAACATTTTCTATCTGACTACATTTATAGATGTGTAAATTAAGATGATAAAAGCTTATTGTTTTTGCCAGAATACTTTCTGTATTGCCCATTGCCCACTGTGTGAATGCAGCGTCCATTAACACTGATAAAGTACCTTGTGAATAGTTGTTGTTTTTCATCTTTAATCATTCATAAAATTCACATGTCTTTTAATGTGGAAAGAGTTTCACAACAAACATTCTTGACGTCCATTATTGTTTTATTTCATAACAATGGTGTCTAGGGATTTACAATGTGCAAAATATTTCATCAGCAATGTTGAAAAATAAAATGTTAGGCTTACTTAAATGGCCAATAAGTGGAAACAATTTTTGACTCAATTTTTAATTCAGCGTGCTTCATTGGCATGACAAAAATTATACATTTGTATTGCCAAATAATTTGCAGTGGGGCTGCATACAGATTATGTACAAAAAAAGAAAGTAAGATATAGTAGGCCTAGTTAGTGCAAACTTTTAAAAAAGTTAATGAGATGGCATGATATCACTTTATCTACATTTCACTGTAGATTCACTGTTTGCTCTTCTGTTCACTGTTTGCAGGCAGATAAAATTATCACAGAAAATTATTTTCATCACCTTATTATTTAAAAACTGACAAATCACCATAGATATAAAAACTAGATGCCGCATCTGTATGGGCCGCTGTACATAGGTCGTCCGTCATATTGGAATGGTGCGAGCAGGTCCGTTAACACTCAAGAGCAAGCTGACTGTGTATGATTATGAAAACATATTTATTGTTGTGTAAACTCAAACATTATATCTTTTAAACTATCACGAAAGGTTTTTAAAATTTTCGGGAATTTAAATCGCCGTGGTTTTCACAGCCTTGGCTGCGCAGTGTAACGTAGTGGCATTCTAGCAAACTGCGAGTGACGTCAGTGGACCGTTCCAAGATGGCGTACACGTCTACGTGCTTGGGGCGCTTGGATGCGGCTTCCGCAAAGAGATCCGCGCGCCCATTCCCTAGCCCCGCCCCCGGGGTAAGCCAATAAGATTGTAAGTACCGATCCAGCTAGTGAAGATACAACAAGAGATGGCTGTTTAAAAGAGAAGGAGACGGAGACGGACTGATTTAAATTGTCAGGACAAACATAACACTAGACACGGACAACGAGCCTGTGAGAACTGCTGGATAACAAGACCTTCTTTTAAACAGGTTTGTGCACTGTATGCATGTTATGAATGTGATATTATGACGTACTCTGAATGTTTCTCTGTGTAAGTTACTTCGGAAATGGGCCGTTTACTCGCAATAAAATTAACTGCGTTTTACCAACACACAAACAACGAAAACCCATTACCTGTATAGATTTCCATTAAGTCCAAACCTGTATAAATGTCTTTGATACCAAGCTTAAACCCTTCATAGTGTTATGTACATATGGTTGGACTTTGCTGGGACAACAAGCAAAGAAGGGGTTGTAAAGAAAAAGATTGGACTCTTTTAAGGGATAGTTCACCCAAAAATGAACATTCTTTCATCATTTACTTGCTCCAAACCTATATAAATTACTTTGTTCTGCTGAACACAAAAGAAGATATTAGAAGTAAAGTTTACAAGTTTCAGTTCTGGGGCACCATTGACTACCATAGTAGAAAATATTGTATATATTCTTTTTATATATTTTGTTTTATTAATATAAAAAAATATTTAATGATTTTGACAGATCTGTTTCTCCAAACCACATAGAGATTGGAATACCGAAATAATTTGATAAAGTGAAGGAGCCACTTTAACATGACTGATACAGACACATCTGGAATGATAAATGAAGATACTGAGGAACACAGAGGTTGGTCTTTTTCTCTAATCTTCATTAATGATTTGTAAGAAACATTAAAGTAATATCACTAAATAGTGATATAAAAATATCGCATAAAGATTTTATGATTGTCATGGCTCTGCTTCATTTAGTCATGTTTTTCTTGGCCTGTAGCAGAGCCATGGCAAAGCCTTTGGTTATGTGTGGAGAGAAACATATTATTGTCCTTTTGACAATAAAATACGTTCTCTCCAGTGTCTCGTCATTGGCCCCGCCCCTCTCGTTTCTTGTATTGCTTTCATCTCGTGTCTTATGTTCCACACCTGCCCTCGCTCATTATCCCTCATTTGTCTTTCCTATATATACTCTCTTGTTTCTTTGTCCTATGCTCGTGGATTGTTCTGTGGATGTACTATGTTTGGTGTGTTTCGTGTGACCCAGCGTCTCAGCCTTGCCTTGTCCTGTCCATGATCCTGTTTAGTTAAGTGAGTTGTTTTAGTGTTCTTTGGTTTTTGTTTTGCCCCATTGTGGGAAGTTTTTCTTTGTCTTTTTTCAAGCGTTTTAAATTATTGTGTTTGTCCCCCATCGTGGGTGTTTATTTTGTGTTTTTAGTTGTGAAATAAAGTCTTTTGTTATCCCTGCACTCACGCCTGCCTGCATTTGGGTTCTCTTTCACGCCAGCCGTGACAATGATCTTAAAATGAGAATGACAGGAAAGAAACTAACCAGTCGCAAAAATATATATTTTTCATTTTAGACCTAATGGAATTGGAAGAAACATCAGGATCATCACGGAAGCAAAAAAACGAAGCAAGCAAATGTTTTACTTGCTCTCGTTGTGGAAAAGGATTAGACAGCAAAGGACACCTCATGGCGCAGTGTGGAAAGAGTTTCATACAGAAAGGCAATCTGGAGAATCACATGAGAGTTCACACTGGAAAGCGGCCGTACACATGTGTTCAGTGTGGAAAGAGTTTCGGACAGAAAGGCAATCTGGAGAATCACATGAGAGTTCACACTAGAGAGCGGCCGTACACATGTGTTCAGTGTGGAAAGAGTTTCATACAGAAAGGCAATCTGGAGAATCACATGAGAGTTCACACTGGAGAGCGGCCGTACACATGTGTTCAGTGTGGAAAGAGTTTCATACAGAAAGGCAATCTGGAGAATCACATGAGAGTTCACACTGGAGAGCGGCCGTACACATGTGTTCAGTGTGGAAAGAGTTTCATACAGAAAGGCAATCTGGAGAATCACATGAGAGTTCACACTGGAGAGCGGCCGTACACATGTGTTCAGTGTGGAAAGAGTTTCATACAGAAAGGCAATCTGGAGAATCACATGAGAGTTCACACTGGAGAGCGGCCGTACGCATGTGTTCAGTGTGGAAAGAGTTTCATACAGAAAGGCAATCTGGAGAATCACATGAGAGTTCACACTGGAGAGCGGCCGTACGCATGTGTTCAGTGTGGAAGGAAGAGTTACATACAGAAACAAAGTCTCACAGGGCACATGAGAATTCACACTGGAGAGTGTCCACACACATGTGCTCAGTGTGGAAAGAGTTTCATACTGAAAAGCAATCTTAAGGCCCACATGAGGATTCACACTGAAAAAAACCCACACACGTGTGTTGAGTGTGGAAAGAGTTACAAGAGCAAAATTGGTCTTACAGCCCACATGAGAATTCACACAGGACAAAGCCCATACTCTTGTGTTCAGTGTGGGAAGGGTTTCGGACAGAAATGCAATCTGGAGAATCACATGAGAGTTCACACTGGAGAGCGGCCGTACACATGTGTTGAGTGTGGAAAGAGTTTCAGAGAGAAGAAATCTCATAAAATGCACATGAGAATTCACACCGGAGAGCGCCCGTACACTTGTCCTCAGTGTGGAAAGGGTTTCATACTGAAACAAACTCTCACAGAGCACATGAGAGTTCACACTGGAGAGCGCCCGTACATGTGCAGTGAGTGCGGAAAGAGTTTCAGAGAGAAGAAATCTCATAAACTGCACATGAGAATTCACACCGGAGAGCGCCCGTACATTTGTCCTCAGTGTGGAAAGAGTTTCATACAGAAACAAAGTCTTACAAAGCATATGAGAATTCACACCGGAGAGCGCCCGTACATTTGTCCACAGTGTGGAAAGAGTTTCATACAGAAACAAAGTCTTACAAAGCACATGCGAATTCACACTGGAGAGCACCCGTACATGTGCAGTGAGTGCGGAAAGAGTTTCAGGGAGAAGAAATCTCATAAACTGCACATGAGAATTCACACCGGAGAGCGTCCGTACACTTGTCCTCAGTCTGGAAAGAGTTTCATACAGAAACAAACTCTCACAGAGCACATGAGAATTCACACCGGAGTGCGGCCATACATATGTATTGAGTGTGGAAAGAGCTTCATACGTAAAGGCAATCTGGATAATCACATGAGAGTTCACACTGGAGAGCAGCCGTACACATGTGTTGAGTGTGGAAAGCATTTCACAACCAAGGGAAGCCTTAAAATTCACATGAGACTTCATCCTGGAGAAAGCCCAGACAGCAAGAGAGCAGATGAAAACCATTGAAACATCAATGTCTGTCATGATTCTGCCTCATCATGTCATGTCTTTCTTGGTCTTGTGGCAGAGTCATGGCAAAGCCTTAGGTTTTGTGTGGAGAGGGACATATTATTGTTATCATGACATAATATGCGCTCTCTCCAGTCACGTCTTTGGCACCGCCCAGCCCCTCTCGTTCTCTCGTTAGCTTCGTTCAGTGTTTCATCCCCGACACCTGTCCCTTGTTAATTATCCTTTGTTTGTCTCCCTATATAATACCCTCGTGTCTATTGTCCTGTGCTCGTTCGTTGTGCTTGTTTGCTATGTACCCTGCGTGTACTCCTTGCCTTGTGCCTTGCCCTGCCCTGCCCTGCCCTGCCCTGCCCTGCCCTGCCCTGCCCTGCCTTGCCTTGCCTTGCCTTGCCTAACCTATTCCGTGTTTGTTAGACGTTGTGTCAATCCCTGCATAAAGTTTATTTTTTGTCCCCTCGTGGGAGGTGTTATGTTTTGAATTCTTCTTTTGTTACTGTGTCCCTAGTTCGTGTTTTGTTATAGTTTTCCCCATTGTGGGTGTTTTGTTTTGCCGCTGTTCCAGCTGGTGACTCAGCCGGCCTTCCAGCTGGATATTCCAGCTGGTCCCCAGCCTTGTACCGCTGGCCTTTCAGCCGGTCTCACAGACTTTGTCCAGCCAGACGGCCGGCAGGTCCCCCCAGGACTTCTCCCGTCAAGTCCCCCAGGACTTTGCGCTCTCGAGCGCCGCCCCGGACTAAAGCTTCCCCACCTAGCCCTAACCCCTATGGACTTCCCCCCATAGACTCTGTTGTTCCCCCACCCCCTCCATTGTTTGTTATTTTTATTGTCCCACCCCAACCCATTTATTATCATTGCTTGTCTCCCATTGTTATTGTTCACCATGTTTTGTTGGATTTTGTATGTTACCCAGTCGGTCTTGTCCTGTTAGTCTACCGCTTGGTGAACACCTGGGGGTGTTCATTAAGGGGGGAGCTTCTGTCATGATTCTGCCTCATCATGTCATGTCTTTCTTGATCTTGTGGCAGAGTCATGGCAAAGCCTTAGGTTTTGTGTGGAGAGGGACATATTATTGTTATCATGACATAATATGCGCTCTCTCCAGTCTCGTCTTTGGCCCCGCCCCTCTCGTTCTCTCGTTAGCTTCTGTTTCATCCCTGACACCTGTCCCTTGTTAATTATCTTTTGTTTGTCTCCTTATATAATACCCTCCTGTCTATTGTCCTGTGCTCATTCGTTGTGCTTGTTTGCTATGTACCCTGCGTGTACTCCTTGCCTTGTGCCTTGCCTTGCCTTGCCTTGCCTTGCCTTGCCCTGCCCTGCCTTGCCTTGCCTAACCTAACCTATTCCGTGTTTGTTAAACGTTGTGTCGATCCCTGCATATAGTTTATTTTTTTCCCCCTCGTGGGAGGTGTTTTGTTTTGAATTCTTCTTTTGTTACTGTGTCCCTAGTTCGTGTTTTGTTATAGTTTTCCCCATTGTGGGTGTTTTGTTTTGTTTAATAAATCTTTGTTAACCCCTTCACTGCTGCCTGCAATTGGGTCCTCTCTTCCAGAATCTTGACAATGTCAATGGCATTGAAGATTTCTTTACTTTTGCATCCATAATTAATGTTGAAAAAATGTTGAAATTTCAACAAAATAAAAAAACAGTGTTCACAGGGCCAATTAAATTAAACAGCGGCCAAGCTGAATTTCAGCCAATCAAACTGAAGAAGACCAAACTTTGCTGTAGGCAGATGGGCACTAAACAGAAACCATGCGTGAATCCCAGTTTTAATGTGTAGTGCTTTGCGAGTTTATGCCCGGTTTCACAGACAAGGCTTAAAGGGATAGTTCACCCAAAAAAGAAAGTTCTGTCATCATTTAATTACCCTCATGTCATTTCAAACCTGTATGACATTCTTTTTCCACAGAACACAAAAGAAGATATTTTGAAGAATGTTGATAACCGAACAGCGGTGGCACCCATTGACTTCTATTGTATGAACACAAAACCAATGCAAGTGAATGGGTGCCATCACTGTTCGGTCAACAACATTTTTCAAAATATCTTCTTTTGTGTTCTGCAGTAGAAAGAAAGGCATACAGGTTTGAAATGAAAAGAAGGTTTGTAAATGATGCAAGATTTTTGGGCGACTAGTCCCAGACTAAAATGAATGTTTGAGTTGTCTTAACTGAAAGTAACTTGCAAAAACCATCTTAACATATATCAGTGCCATTGTTTTGTCTCAAGATGCACACGAGTAATGTTTTTATCTAAGGCATTTTATTAACTTCCCTGATAGCACACATACATCTGGTTTACGTCTATTTGACGTCTGCATTTACATCTGCAAGACATCTACAATACATCGTTTGCTCATCTGCAATACGTCTCGGAGATGTCTGCTGTCAGACGTCATATAGAAGATGTCTGTAAGATGTTTATGATTTAGAATGGATGTACAACAGCTCTTTCTAAGATGTTTAGCAGATGTTTTTAAGCAGCAGATCTCCAGATCTTTAGCAGACGTATTACAGACGTTCAGACGTCTCCGAGACGTATTGCAGATGAGCAAACTATGTATTGCAGATGTCTTGCAGATGTAAATGCAGACGTCAAATAGACGTAAACCAGATGGATTGTGCTATCTGGGACTACATCTACCATGTTTTATTGTCATGTGACCCGTGTATGCTCTTTGACCTATGACGATTGACTTTTGAAATTTGACTGTTACTGGCTCCCATGGCATCATGGGATAGAGAAGTGTCCATCGGATGCACACACTCAAATCTCGGCGGAAGAAGTAGACCATCCGGATATTTCTCGCCTACTGTGAGGTTTTGGACATACTATTCATGACTCATACTTAATTTCGCCTATGATATATGGAAGAAGGTGATTTCGGATGCAGGGTTAGTGTCATGAAAAGTCCTTCAAAACATTTACGTTTATGAATTGTGGTGCTATAGAAGGTTTGTGCATCTATGAGCGGGTGTGTTATGTCATGTTGCAAGATGGGTGTTGTGGGACAGTTTTTAATCCCAGTCCACCATGTTTCTTTTTGTTATGTTAGGTCTTCTTTGTATATGTACTCTAAAAATACTGGGTTACTTTTAAAGGAGTAGTTCACTTTCAAAATAAAATCGCATGATAATTTACTCAACCCCACGTCATCCAAGAGGTTTATGTATTTGTTTCTTTAGTCGAAAAGAGGTTTTGGATGAAAACATTCCAGGATTTTTCTCTATATTAGACTGTAAATCGTATTATATTGTATTGTCATTGTGTTGAATGTCTGTACTAGAAGCTTCCAACACCAAAGAAAATTCCTTGTGTGTGCAAGCACACTTGGCAATAAAGCTCTTCTGATTCTGATTCTGATATATAGTGGACTTCATTGAACTCCAAACGGTTGAAGGTCAAAATACAGTTTCAGTGCAGCTTTAAAGGATACCAGATGATGAATAAGGGTCTTATCTAGCGAAACGATCTGTCATTTTCTAAAAAAATACAAATGTATATGCTTTATAAACACAAATGCTCGCCTTGCTCTGTTCTGCCATGTGCGTTCATGACTTCACGTAATGCGTAATTACGTTGAAATGGTCACGCTTGACTTAGGCGGAAGTATCGAGTCAGTGTTTACAAGTTGAACGTGCAAGTTTTCAATGTAATTACATATTACCTGAAGTCATGAACGCGCATCGCAGAACAGAGCAAGGCGAACCTTTGTGTAGCAAGCTATATGTATTAATACATATGATCATTACAGAGAAACAATATGCATTGCACAAAAACATGAAGTTTCATCTTTTAAAAGTAAATAAATGTTTCGCCCACAAGAGGTCGCCAAAAGAATGTGCACAAATTGTAGTTTTCAACTTCTTTGGTCAGAGGGTGGAGCTTTGCAAATTAAAGAAGCTCCAGTTAAATTACACGTGTTTTCAGAACTGAGTGGGACTCTTTCAACATTCAATTCAACAATCATGTTTACTGCAGTTTTGATTGTATTTTTACTGCTCAAAGGTGAGTAACACTTTTAATGCTTTGTGTTCCCTTAGTGTCATTGTCAACAAATGTTATATTATTAACATTCTGCCCTGATTACATTTGACAGTTCTGATCAGGAGTTTAATAAGCTTTGTTATTCTTTCACAGAAAGTGTTCATTCATATACAATAACATCAATCTCAACACAGAAGTCTGCTTTAGTTGGAGAAAGTGCGGTTATCTCCTGCAGTTACACCGGCATTGGACCCAGCTTCTACTGGTATCGCCAATATCCCAGATCTAGTCCACAATTTCTTATCTTTAATACAGAGATGAATGATGCATCTGAACCCACTTTACGTCTCCGAGCGATCCCAAACAAACAATCCTCTCGAGTGGATCTGGAGATCTCCTCTGTTGCTCTATCAGACTCTGCTCTGTATTATTGTGCCCTGGTGCCCACAGTGACAGCAAACACACTGCACATCATACAAAAACCTTCTCAATAGTATTTTTTGCAGATTATAATAAACACATGTCATTTAATGGTAATCCTACTGATTATTTGCCACAGATGAATGTCTCTCTCTTTTACTATCACTTTTAAATATTGGAGGTGCGACAACAAAATACAGTGATTGACATTTAGGAATAAAATGGCATACTTTAACCATTAACACTGTAAATTCAGAGAAAGTCACTCTCTCTTCATAACTCACTATAGACAGAAGAGGCTAACAAATAATGTCAGTAGGTGGTGCTCTAAGAGTTGATCGTGATGTGTGTACGTGTGGGTGGAGTTTTATTGACTCCTCAAGAAAATCAGAGACGCAACAGTACTGTAACATTAGCTACTTAAACTTTCATGAACTACTGGTCCTTCAGTCCCAATCTAAAAAAACAATGTTACTCATTTCCTTCATTTTAATACTTTTCCTAAGCTATGGTGAGTAGTGTCATTCATATTTTGCTTCCAATTTTCAGTTCCAATTGTATTCAATTACATGCTTGAAGCCTTTTTGTTATTATTTATAGGTGGAGCTACTGTGAATCTTATCAGACCAGACAACACATCTGTGTGTATAACTGAAGGACACAACATCACTCTGTCCTGTACATATGATGGATCAGCTTATAGTCTTCACTGGTACCGGCAGACGTCTGGATCAACACCACAGTTTCTAGTGCTTATTATTGAGACTACACAAACTGTAATACCTGCGACTCCACCTCAAGCACACATGAGCATCAGTCTTCATGATAAACATGTGTATCTGGAGATCTCCTCTGTTAAAGTCACAGACTCTGCTCTGTATTACTGCGCCCTGCAGCCCACAGTGACACAACAACACAACAACACTGATCAAAAACCTCATCTAGAATCAGACTCAGAAAGAGCTTCATTGCCAAGTATGTTTGCACATACAAGGAATTTGTTTTGGTGACAGGAGCATCCAGTACACAGAAACAGCAACAACAGAGACCATAACACAATAGAATACAGTACACAGATGATTTAAATAAGGGCCTATGCACTGAAAAAAAATTACGCTTAAGTTACTTAAAAATATAGTGCATCATTATTGCGACCAATTTTTTAAGCCAGTCCTACATGAAATTTTAAGCAGCATTACCTTAAATTCTTTAGTAGGCATTGCTTAAATTTTTGAGTAACCCTATTCCCAGCAAGGGATTTTGCTTAATTTTTTCGGTTGGTGTGACTCACAATTTTAAGTTGTTTTTACTAACACATTTTTGTTATTTCTACCAAAAAAGTCTAGTTTACCCTCATGATCAAATGTAAGCTCATTTAGATGAATAATTTTATGTACTTAACACCTAAAATACAGAAACAATGGACAGCTGTGAAATGTTTAAAGCTTTATTTTTTCACTGAATAATTTAAACATGAAACATACAGCAGAAATGTAAATTTCATTGTACAACAAAAACAAATAAACGATACTAAACAACAGGCATTCTGACAACATTATAACAACAGTAACCATCAACATGGCTAAGGCTAGTGGTTTTTAATATTTCTGGTGTTGTATGCATGAGTGTGTATGTGCATTTGATAACCGTGTAGAGTTATGTTATTTATATAAAGTTTGTGTGTGGTCTTGTATGCTTGCATGGTACGTGTGGTGTTGAGCTGAATATGGAGATCTGGAGATCCCCCCTCTGGTGATTACTGTGTGCTCTGCAAGGTTGATTAACTTCACCATTATTGTCCTGAAACAAAACAATATGATATTAATGTATAATATAAATTTAGAATAGTATAAAATATATACATATACATACTGATAATTAAAAGAATGTAAAGAATCAATATGAACTGTTATGTTGCACACAGGTCTGCTGCATCATGTGGATTCTGAATAAGTTCTTACCTAGTTCTGTATAAGTTCCTCACTATGAAAATTAGGTCTCCCAATATTTTTTAACATTCATTCAGGAATTGGCTTTCCTAAAATATAAAACAAAGATATTAAAGTCACATAATGGAACTTTACCAGAACTTCACAACATTGCCATAGTTTAATGTCACACTAACAAAGTTGATTGTACTTAACACTACTGTGTTTTGTTCACTTACACTGCTCAGTATAAAAATATGCGTTTATGACACACACAAACAATTATATAAGTACTACAATAAAAGAAAAAATAATCACTAGCCTTAGCCGACACAATTCTCCTCTATCGTGTCTGCAAAGTGACAGTGTGCGGTTTTAAGGAGGTTTCTAACCAACAGGATGCATAGAGATTTGAGCCAGCTGTTCCAGCCTCCGCCTCGCACTTCCAGCTCACGGTAAGCGGTCACACCCTGTCCGCACCTCAAGATGCCACATACATGACAAAAGATAACAGAAACCATTTTAACAAGGCGTTTGTCGCGATGCATCGCAACGCTCGCACGCGGTATAGATAAACAGATGAAAGGTTTGAAATAAAGCAATGACGGCTTCGCGCTCTTTTTAACTCACTTAAAAACGTTGTCTGTTAATGTGGCGCGTTGTGTCAAATTGAACCTAAAAAGCTCAAGGAGCTGGACGGCGAATATAACTATCAACGTGTTTTCAATGCCTTCATAAAAGTAGGCAATCGTGATTGTTTACCATAAATCTCATTTAAGCAACGTAAATAAACTTTCTTCTCACAAAAGTTGAAGTGCGCTGTGCACTCACGTTTCTGTACATTTGATATCTAGGAGCTTATTTAAAACACCAAGAAACGTGCACCACCACAATTAAACTTATTTCAAATGAAAACACTAAGAAACATGTATCTTCACACTATTGGTGGGATTTATTTTATGAAACATTTTAGTATAAAACAAGTTAAGTTTACTCACCTTTATCGTCTGAGGAGATGATTTTCAGAAAATGGCCGCTGCTGTGTCACATGATCTAACCGAATCACCGAATTAAAATGTTTAGTCAAATTGACTAATAACCAGATTCATGCGACTTTACTAAAAATTACTTGCTGTGTTTACTCATTATTTTAAGCAAACTGCAATCTCAATAAATTTAGTAACATTTATAGCAAGAAATTAAGTAATGTGCAAAACTTATTTTTTTGAGGAAAATCAGCCTATTTAATTGAGCCATATTTACTAGGGCCACGAATCATTTTTACAGTGTATAAAAAATAAAGAAATACAATACAATAAACATAAGATAAAGATATAGAGAGTGTATAGAGATCTACTCTTGCCTTTAAACGGATCAGTCATATTTTAAAAAACAATCGCATTTCTCCATACATTTCGTTTTTCTTGTGGTCTTTTATTTGTCTGCTGCTCAATATCATCTTTCTTTCTAAAATCCTACATGGCTACTTTACAAGGTTATTTTACATTTAGCAAGTTGGTCCTGCTGAAAGAGAACTCTGTAGCAGGCCGTTGCTAAGAAGAACTAGGTTTGTTTTAACGCTGTCTAACGTTGTAATTAACCCGAAAGCGGAAATTCTAAGCTTTACATATCAAACTTGAGTGGGTAATTCCCAAAGAGCGGGCAGCAGTGGGTGAAGTTTGTAGGCATGTTCTTTCTGGACATTTCTGTTCGCGATTTGCTGCATCCGCTCACAAAAATTAAGTTTTGATATATTTATGGTTGGAAATTGACCATATATCTTCACGGAACGTGATCTTTACGTAATATCTTTACTTTTTGGCATTAAAGAAAAATCTACAATTTTGACCCATACGATGTATTGTTGGCTATTGCTACAAACATACCCATGCGACTTATGACTAGTTTTGTGGTCCATGGTCACATTTAGTTATATATATTTGTCGTTTTTTACAGAGAATGCTGATGAGAAAACGTGGCACCTGCAACTACTGGCTATGTAAATCATTTACAGTGGTACCGTCAGTATCCCAGATCCAAACCTGAGTTTCTCATTCTTCACAAACAACTTTACATAAATCTATTGAAAATAGAGAACTAGTCTTTTGATGAAATAATGAACTTTTCCTCTTGATGTAAAGCTATACAAGACTCTTAAGTGGGTGGTGCTATAGCTAAAGGGAAAGGCAGAAGACAAGAACAACTGTGCCACTCTAGAAATCTCAAAAAACAATGCTGCTGCTGCTCTCTCTGTTCATCTTTTTTGACTATTTTGGTAAGAAATGTATTTGTTTTTGTTCTTGTTCTTTTAACTAGATGACAAATTATTCATTATTCACATTATTCATGCAATGTTGTTCATTATTTTAGTTGTTGTTTTTGTTGTAAATTAAATACAAATTTAACAATATTGTTACAGGTGAAACTACTGAGAATGTCATTGAACCAGATAACAGCACCATGTTTTTAATGGAGGATGATACTATTACTTTATCATGTAAATATTCTGGATCAGTAGACAGTTTGCTCTGGTACCACCAGAAACCTGGATCCAATCTGGAGTTTCTACTAATGATTGATGAAGCTTCTGAATATGTGACAGAAGCCAATCCACCTCATCTGCGTCTGTCAATCAAACTTCATAAAGCACAGAAACGTGTTACACTTGAAATATCTTCCGCAGCAGTGAGAGATTCTGCGGTGTATTATTGTGCTCTGAGGCCCACAGTAACAGGAAACACATGTACACTGTACAAAAACCTACAAAACCTCCATGTAACAATTCCTTTGCAATATACAGAATTGCAAATAAACTGCTTTTTATTTTGTGATGCTGTCTTGAGTTTTTTTACAGTTCATTCAAATAATCATATTAAACTACATAAAGTAGTATTATTAACTGACTAAAGTATTACAAATGTGAGAATTATACATTAAAGCACAGATTTTAAAGTTAGACTCTGAATTTTGATGTCAATTCCACTATTACACACACATATATTACACACAGTATTTAGTTTAATTACATCAGAAGTAACTGTAATTAAATTACAGAAAAATAAGAGTAATCCCTTACTTTACTTTTTCAAGGGAAAAGTAATTAAGTTACAGTAACTAATTACTTAGTAACTAGTTACACCCAACACTGGACACCACCCATCTAGAAAAGTTTTTCTGGCTCACTTGTGGGCCCCAACATGTTAGTTTCTGGCTCAGTATGGGTCCCTGGCCCACACACTGATACACTGAAAAAAAAAATTATTCACTTGACTCCGAGTCAACTGAATCATCTGAAAAGAATCATCTCTCGATTCTCAAGAATCAACGTTCTCTCAAGCAGCTGTTCTTAATCCTGGTCCTCGCAACCTTTTGTAGGCCTAACTTTCTCTTATTCCGTGACCCTAAATAACACTGGATATTCTGCTATGATTCCACTTCGAAAGGAGTGTCGGCCTACGTAAGATTCGAAATGCATTAAAACGCACAAAATGTACACACATCTCATGATTACGGTTAAACAACACTTGACATATCTGTAGTAAGTTTTGTCTATGTGTAAAAACGCTGTAGGCACTCATGTAGCGCAAATCCGTGATCTTAAACTTCAGCTGATTTGCAGGGAGTAGACAGTCTAGGGACAATGGCTGTGTCTGAATTCGCTCACTGGTTTACTCATTCACTATTCCCTATACAGCGAATGCTAAATAGTCCACTATATGGGGAAGAAGTGAATAAAAATGAGTGAACAATTTTGGACACTGGCATAATATATCCTGAGTCTGACAATATTGTCGCGAACATTTGTCATAATGCTTATATTTGTTTGGTATTGTTTTGTAAAATGGTAAAGTTACTTTTTAAATTATTTGTCATGTTTATTGTATTAGTTTTTAATAAAGAGAACAAAAATGTTTGCCACGTTTATTTACTATTACATTTATTACGTTTAATAAAACTACTTAATATATTTAAAATAAGACACTGGTATATATATAACATTCATTTTAATCTGTTTATTCTCAAAAAGTAGAAAATAACAATCAACAAGAACAAACACAAGTGTATAAACGTACATTCGTGGCATAAACGGTCACTCTCCTCCAGCTGATTACAAACACCACTTTCACATTAATGCAGATGTGTAGGCTATAAAAGATCTTAATGAAAATGAGATCCAGGTTATATATGTCTCACCAATTACATATACTCAATATTACTGTTGTGCAATTCAAAGAAAATAAATGTTAGTATGCATGTGTGGGGCCTCGGGTCTTGACCCCAAAATGGTAAACACGACCCTGACCACAAATACTGACATAATGTCAAACACTGTCTAGCCTGTTATATAATTGTGAGAAGGAGGAGCACTGAACCATTCCAGTTTAGTTTCACTTTAGTAACTTTAAACAGTATAAAGTTATAAAGTAAGTCGATGGAGAAGAGTCATCTTCAGTCTGCTGACAGTATAATCCAATACAGTACAGTCTTTATGTCACAACTATTCACTTACTGCTATTAGCAAAACATTTTCTATCTGACTGCATCTATAGATATGTAAATTAAGATGATAATAGCGTATTGTTTGTGGTAGATTGCTGAATGTTTTCTTTATTGCCCATCACTGTGTGAATGCTACAGCCATTTACACTGATGCTACAGAGAAAGATATCTGATAGACCATTAGTCAGGCTATATACGTGATTTTACAATGTTTGACTTCATATTTTGTAAATAGCTGTTGATTTTTATCTTTAATTAACCCAAAATACTTTTAGGTAAAGTATTATGGAGAGTCCCTGAGATTTAACAAAAGTATGAGGTAACGCTTCATGTGTCAGTCTACAGAAAAACATTGATTATATAACTAGACGTGCACACTGTAGAAAAACAAGTTCCACTAATTCAGTATTTATTACAAATATATCACAGAAGTGAGTATTGCAGAAAATATTTTCATCACTCTATTTAAAAACTGTAACAAACAGCAGTCCTCACAGGTCACATGTGCAAACGTCTGAAGGTTTGCTGTCCGAAAGTTAGCGGAGCATCCAATGGGGTGGAGGAATGTGACCGGCTGGTATCCTCTAGTTCCGCCCCTCGGGGTAAGCCAATCAAATTGTCCCACTCGAGGCTCCGTAGAAGTTAAAAGGAGTGGAAGAACCGATTGAGATTGTCGGGACAAACATAACGCCAGAAACCGAGGAGGCTGTGTGAACTGCTGGATAACAAGATCTTCTTTAAAACAGGTTAGTGCACTACATGCATGTTTTGGGACTTGCTCTGAATGTTTTGCTGTCTTGAGTCACAGGGTAGCTGCAAGTTTTTATGCGTACTTTTTGAGCTTGAGAGGTAAAATAACGATAGAATTGATGTCAGGTTTAATTCTTGGTCGGAAATGTGTTGCTTTATTGTGGCTTATACATTGATTTTAAGAATTGTTTGGCCCCACTGTGTTTTTCTTTACAAACGTTTATGTAGCCACACTTTTCTGTTGTCCACAGTATTACTCTTACATTTACATTTAGTCATTTAGCAGACGCTTTTATCCAAAGTCACGTACAAAAGAACAACAATGCATAGGTGCAGTACAACTAGTCTCAGTCAGCCTATCACAGTATACGAAGCTAAGAACTTTTTTTCGGGGGGAGGGGGTAGAAAAGAAGTAGAAGACTGTACTAACGGGTCAGATGTTGATGGAAGAGATGTGTTTTTAGCCGATTCTCAAAAACAGAATCCGCTGATCTTGTGGCAAGAGGGAGATCGGACACAACCGGAGAAAGTGCGTGAGAGTGATTCTTCCCTTTGAGGGACGGCACCACAAGACGTTGTTCGATTGCAGAGCGCGAGGATCTGGCGGGTACATAAATCTGAATTAGCGAGTGAAGATGTGGGGGTGCCCACCTTACTTGCGTATACATTTGGGCGGTCTATGCTCATACCACGAACTGTAGATTTGTGGGGGTGTGGTTACACGAGGCGTTTCAGGCAGGGCTGGGTGAGCATTCGCTTTTAGATAGAATGCATCTTTTGTTCCCACACTTTAATATTTGCAATTTTACGCGTCTAATACATGCATGGGCTTATAACACACCAAAGACACAGAAATACATGTATTCGCTCCATATGACCCCTTTAAAAATGGTGCAAATAAATAATTTCCCACTCAATAATTAGCTTGATGGTGTTGCTGTGTATTGATTTGACAGGTCTGTTTTTCCGAACTACAGAGATCAAGATTAAAATACAGAAATAATTCCTGTTATTCTACAAGTGAAGGAGCCACTTCAACATGACTGATACAGACACATGCAGAATGATGAATCGGGAACAAAGAGGTTGGTATATTTTATGGTCTTAACATGCGAAGGACAGCAAAATCACAAAAAAAATCACAACATTTTTTTTCATTCATTTAATTTTAGACCTAATGGAACTGGAAGAAACATCAGGATCATCAAGGAAGCAAAAAACAGAAGCAAGCAAATCTTTTATTTGCTCTCATTGTGGAAAAGGATTTGACAGCAAAGGACACCTCGCGGCGCACATGAGAATCCACAACAGAGAAACGTCTGTCATCTGTCCTCAATGTGAAAAATGCTTCCCAAGTAAAAAAACACTTGAAGTTCACACGAGAGTTCACACTAGAGAACGCCCGTACACATGTCCTCAGTGTGGAAAGGGTTTCGGACAGAAAGGCAGTCTGGATTATCACATGAGAGATCACACTGGAGAGCGGCCGTACACATGTGTTGAGTGTGGAAAGAGCTTCATACATCAACCAAATCTTAATAGACACATGAAAATTCACACTAGAGAGCACCCATACACATGTCCTCAGTGTGGAAAGAGTTTCATACAGAAAGGCAGTCTGGATTATCACATGAGAGTTCACACTGGAGAGCGGCCATACACATGTGCTCATTGTGGAAAGGGTTTTGCCACAAAACAAATGCTTACAGTTCACATGAGAGTTCACACTGGAGAGTGTCCGTACACATGCAGTGAGTGTGGAAAGAGTTTCGGACAGAAAGGCATTCTGGATTATCACATGAGAGTTCACACCGGAGAGCGCCCGTACACATGTGTTCAGTGTGGAAAGGGTTTCATACAGAAAGGCAATCTGGATTATCACATGAGAGTTCACACTGGAGAACGCCCATACACATGTGTTCAGTGTGGAAAGAGTTTTGCCACAAAACAAATGCTTACAGTTCACATGAGAGTTCACACTGGAGAGTGTCCGTACACATGCAGTGAGTGTGGAAAGAGTTTCGGACAGAAAGGCATTCTGGATTATCACATGAGAGTTCACACCGGAGAGCGCCCGTACACGTGTGTTCAGTGTGGAAAGAGTTTCAAAGTGAAGACATCTCATAGACAGCACATGAGAGTTCACACTGGAGATCGTCCATACACATGTATTGAGTGTGGAAAGAGTTTCGGACAGAAAGGCATTCTGGATTATCACATGAGAGTTCACACTGGAGAGCACCCTTACACATGCAGTGAGTGTGGAAAGAGTTTCATACAGAAATCAAATCTTCAAGTACATATGAAAGTTCACACTGGAGAGCGTCCATACTCTTGTGTTCAGTGTGGAAAGAGTTTTGCAACTAAACAAAGTCTTCAAGTACATATGAGAGTTCACACTGGAGAGTGCCCGTACACATGTGTTGAGCGTGGAAAGAGTTTCAGACACAAAGGCAATCTCGAGCATCACATGAAAAGTGGACACATGTCTCGAGTGTGGAAAGGGTTTCGCAACCAAGAAAGGCCTTAAAATTCACACGAGAATTCACAGAGGCCATTTTACAGTGCACATGGAGTCAGACTGGGGAAAAGTGCACATGTGTTCACAAGCAAAGGAAGACTTGATATCAAAAGTGATTATGTGTGCACATTATACAATAAAACAAGTTATGCAAATACAATAATGGTTACTTTAATACGTATTTTTTTGTGATAATTAACACTTTTTCTTAATGAATTTCACAGATATGTGCGATTTTGGCATACAATAAAAACAGTAAACCCAGACCCAAAGATTGTTGAATGTATTCTTCATTAATTCACTGATCTGCAAATGCTGAGTTCAAGTCGAGAAATGGTCCAGCAGCATCCCTCGAGTTTACTCCCAGATTGGCCCAAATCTGGCCCACACCTTACACCCCATACCACCTCAGATTTGATTAAATTATGGTGATCAGTGTTTCAGTTGGGTTCTTGATATTTGTGGTTAGATGTTAATATATTTTTGTTCTTCATAATAGAGGTGTATTTTCACATATCAGCTTTGGTTGATAAAAATGTGTTGCTGGTGCTACTGCATAGTGACATTCTGATCTATTAAAACAAACATGCTGGTTGACATAACAGCATTGATTTAAAATGTTAAGTGTATTGAATTTTGCACTTAAAATACAAATGCAGCCCTTAGAGATGCTTTCCTGCTTTCAACAGGATCCATCATAAAAATATCTGAGGATCATATAAAGATGCCTCTTGGAATGTAAATACATTTGTTTTAAATTACATTTGTAATTTTTTTTAACAGTATACACTGAACAAAATGCAACACTGCAACACTTTTGTTTTTGCCCCCATCTGGCACATTGGTCTTCTGCTAAAGTTCATGTAAGAACAAAACTCATGGAACTGGTTTTTCACAATCTAATGCTCAGTATTGGGACCGTTTCTATTGACTTGAATTATATTATGCTCATCCCCTTAAACAACAATGTTTTCACAATGCAAGGCAAAACCGGAACCCCATTAACAAATGAATGGTAAAGAACTAGTAAAAACTACGGCAGAAAGATAAGAAAAAATGTTGCCAGAGGGCGGAGCTTAATGTAAAGATGCAGAAGCATTTTAAACTTAGAAAAGATGTCAGAAGAGAAAAGCTCATTCTTGATTCTTCTTCAGAGATAAACCATCATGATTACTTTTACTCTCATCAGTTTTTTGTTGACACGTGTTGGTAAGATAACATTTCTTTTACCTCTATGGAACCAAAGCTGCTGTTTTAATGTTTACTGATTATTTGCTAATATTATTTTAATGCTTAAGTTATTGTTTGGTTTATCTGAGTTTATACTCTCCATTCTCAGGACACGCAGATGCAGAAGCAATGCGACGTCTGTCAGGGGATGTAAACAGTGTTGTTGGTGACAATGTCACCCTGTCCTGTAGTTACAAAGATGTCTCTTCTACTGTACAGAATTTACAATGGTACAGACAATATCACAGATCCAAACCAGAGTTTCTACTTTACATCTTCCCAACTGGAGCTATGAGCGAAGACAGACCAGACAGATTCACTGCTGAAGTTCATCAAGACATTAAACAAGTTGATCTGAAGATCTCATCTGCTGTAGAGACAGATTCTGTCATGTATTATTGTGCCCTGGTGCCCACAGTAACAGGAAACACACTACACATCATACAAAAACCTCCAGAATCACATCTAACTCTTTTTCACTAGTGATGTTTGCACACTGTCATCTCATCTAATGCTCATTTTAACTATTTGCCACAGATAAATGTCATTTATAATTTTGTAATACTGCAGGTTTACAACAACTATTACAACGAGTTTTCAAACATTTTGCAAAGCTCTTGACATTCAGAAATAAAACTGCATCTTTTAACCATCAACAATATTTAACTCAGAACCAGAATTAAAGTCCATCATAGAAAATCTTGACGTTACATGCTTTTCCCATTATTACTTTAATGAAAATATAATGATATATGCATATAAAAACATAATTTTCTTACATTTTAGATGTATTTTAACCACACTGGTCTTTTTTTAATGAATTTACAAATGTTAAGGATTCACATCCCTGACACTCACAAAAAAGATTGCCAATTTTTACCAGTAGGTGGTGCTTTATAATTCAAAATCAGACAGCAGATTTTTCTTAGTCTTTTCCCATCTCCTGCTGCTCTTTCTAATTCTGCTTTCTATATTTTAAAGGCAAAAGCATAAACGCATACAGATATACTCCAAAACGAAAAAAAACATTTTTCTTTATGGATCCGGTAAACGGTGAAAGCAATAAAACATTTATGTGATATGGTAAAAATGATGTGCATTATAAATTCTCAACTTTATTTATATAGCACTTTTTTTAACAACAAATTTTCATTGTTACAAAGCAGCTGTACATGGGACATATTGACTATAAGCAATACAATTAAAGTTGTACCTGTAAAAACAAGAAAAAGGTGAAAACACAGAAGACATAGACATACCCGCACACAGACATACCCGCATACAAAACACTCCACACACACAATATGCACACGTACTAACACACATAGACATAGAGACACACACACACACACACACAGACAAGTACGCACACACACAGATGCACAGTGAGAGCACACATTTAAGATAAAGGAGAGAGAAGCACAGGTCAAATATAACAGACTATAAATTCCTATATGCAATATTAATTAAGTAAAACTTAAAAATTCTAATTCTAAAGCAGCCCCCCCCGGCCAGGCAAATAGTGCAAAAGAACAGTATAAATGGTGTCGAGGAACCCAAAACTCTAATCGAGAAAAAAAAACTCAGGAGAACCCAAGCCCAATCAGGGGATTCCAGTTCCCCTCTGGCAAACGCTGCTGCCTCTGCACAAGCTCCAGAGAGCTTGCACAACAAGGCTAAATAAAAATAAATAAATTTACTAATAAGATTAATTATAGTTTTAAGATTATCATTAATAATCTAATAGCATTTGAAATTTTGTGGGTTAAGACGTGTCAAGTGACCGCTTCCCATTCTCCTTCCTTCTTTATCCAGCTCTATCATCTCAGCTCTTGTCAGGTCGCCGCTTCCCATTCTCCGCTCTACCATCAGGTCAGGCCATGAAGACGTGTCAGGTGACCGCGTCCTTCTTTATCCAGCTCTATCATCTCAGCTCTTGTCAGGTCGCCGCTTCCCATTCTCCGCTCTACCATCAGGTCTGGCCATGTACTGCATCCTGCTCGCTGTGGTAACCTTGGAACAATGAGACAAGACTAAAATAGTGTAAGATAGCAGTATATATATATTTTTTTTTCATATAGCACTTTTTTATAATTTGCATTGCATTAAAGCAGCTGTAAAGGAAGACCAAAACCAAGAAAACAACACACAAAAGTTGAACACAAAAAAACCCATAAAAGTAATATGAAATAGAGAGGGTATAGGGGAAAAACCCAATGCATAGACAGACACATACAGATTATGTACACACATCTATGGGCATTGCATACAATTATAACTCTTATGGTAATATTGCAAGTTCACAGATGAGCTGAAGATACTTTAGATAGGCTACATTATCAACTGTCATCATTCTGCCTCTTTTGGTCATGCTTTTCTTAGTCTTGTGGCAGGATCATGACAGAACCACGTGTTTTGTGTGGAAGCGCATGTCCATCGCTTCTTTTGGCATGCCATGCGCTCTCTGGTCTCGTCTCTGTTCCCGCCCACTCGTTTCCCCATTAATTATCTTGTAATGGTTTCATGCTCCTCACCTGTTCCCTCTTGATTTTATTCCCTATTTTATGCCCTTGCGTTGTCTGTCTTGTGCCGTTTCGTTTTGGTTGATCTTGTGGTTAAACCTGTGCTTCCTGCGTGAAGGACACAATGTCTCTCTGATATTGCAGAGACATTTTCTCGTCACAGTCAAGTCTAAGTCTAGTCTTTGTCAGTTTAGGTTCTTCGTGTGTTGTCTAGTCTAATTGCAGGCAATTCTCTGCTCAACGCATCCCTGATCTTTCTTTTACCCCTTGCTATCCTCAACTCTCTTCTTTCTCTCCCCTTTCGGAGGCTGATGTCTCCAAAATTCTCCTTTCCACCCGGCCTACTACCTGTCCCCTCGACCCACCTCCTAAAGGCCTCAACTCGCACACATTATAAACACCTCCATCACCACTGGTACTGTCAACAAAACAAAACAAACATTGTTATATAATTTGCCATGTTTACTGGGTGTAGAAATACACACCATGAGCTCTCCCATAGCCTATGCCCAAGCACCACTCTTCTGAACAATCAAGTCTAGTCTTTCATTTTATTGTAAAGCACATAAACTAACACAATCTTTTCACAAAGATTCACATGCTAAGCATGCTGGTAACTCGAAATCCACTGCTCAGTTAGTGACATTAGCAAAAATAATTAATGTAGACCCACCACAAAATAATTAAGTAAAAATCATTTATACAAGTTTAAGTGGGTTGAACATGATACAATTTTGAATTCACTCAATAATTTGTGCATTTAGAATTCTGGGATTTCTCCTTAATTTTGACTCTTTGACTATCTTCAGTTAAACAAGGACATACTTTCTGCCAAAGTTCTCTTCTCAAACGTACATTGGAGTAGAGATTTTACAGAGTTAGGTTCGTGTCCGGAATTACCTGAGCCCGCCATTGTCACACAATTGGAAATTGCGCCACTACAGGCCAGTCCTGGTTTTAGCAGTTTGGGGCGACAGAAAAATCGCCCATTTCAGATAAGATTTGCGGACGCTGATTGGGTCAATTTTATGTCACGTCTTAAACATATGTATATCTTGAATCAGGATTTGACTAAATTCTACAAAGACCCGCCTCCTGTGGGCGATTTCTGGATCGCCCCTCAGCTGAAATTGAGACGTACAGAGAGGCCATATTTTGATGATGAAAACATTTATTTTCCACAGATGATTATCTGTAACATGACATTATGCAAATGTACATTTAAAAATATATATATAATTATTATTTTGTGTGTAGCTCAGGGAGGGCGGCGCCCTAGCGCCCTCTATTGGCCAGCCGCCACTGGTCCTTAGATCCTTACACTGGCTTCCAGTTACTTTTAGGATTGATTTAAAAGTACTGTTACTCGTTTATAAATCACTAAACGGCCTAGGACCGAAATACATCGCAGATATGCTCACTAAATATAAACCGATTAAAACCACTTAGATCATTAGGATCAA
This sequence comes from Triplophysa rosa, assembly GCF_024868665.1. NCBI lineage: Eukaryota > Metazoa > Chordata > Actinopteri > Cypriniformes > Nemacheilidae > Triplophysa > Triplophysa rosa. Next base: position 3,545,812 of record NC_079894.1, read on the forward strand.
GTTAGTTAGATAACCAAGGGTTCAATTCATTTCATGAAATCTACTATAACACAGAATCCGTTTTACATGGTTATGTACAGGCTCTCTGTATGGACTGATGAGGCAAATGGGTGGACCATCCTTAAGGATGCACTTTTCAGGTGGATATAGGCTCAGCAGTGCACATGGCTGTTTTCAGCAGCCTGGAATCGTGCACAGACCCCGGATATTCCAGAAAGACATCAAGGAATTTCCCCTGGTGATCAGTGAGGTCTGTAAATATGGGACAATTTGTTGGAACAATACCAATGACACCACGACAGCATGACGAGTAAAGTCATTAATACATTATTTTTTTGACAGTATTGTTCCCAATAAAATGCTTTATCAAGTAACCTATGAATAATAATAGCCTACACGCTTACAAGGAAAAAGCAAAAGTAATATTAGAATCAACATGACTACAAAATTACACCAAAAGTATTTGTGTGTGTGGGGATAGTTAACAAGGTAACAACTGCATGTCATATTACGACTTTTTATGTACAGTATGATCACAGAAACAGAAATCACTATATGCTCCCAAAATGTTGCCATCAGGCAAGGAATTTGATTCAGGTGAATGGGCAGAACAGCTATTGTGTTTAAATTCTTCTACAGTCGTCTTCTGGAAACCTAACAAAGGAGAAATTGAGTGTGAAAGGTGAAAAGGTGCAGGGAAAGGTTCCTCGCTCCAGCCAGCGCCAGGAGAAGAAGAAACGTCTGAATGCGCTGGAGCCCTCACCGCAGAAGAATGCGGCAGCTGCTCACACTGAGGTACAGCACAACACATTTAAACAACAACCATCCATTTTAAACACATCAACTGCTGAAAATGTAGAGAAGGTGAGAATGAAAATATAGAGAATGAAAATATAGAGAAGGTGAGTCTTCTTACTCAAAATTGATTCATACAAACTCAACATTTTTACAACTTACTACTATAGTTCTGATTCTGACATTGACCTAGATTCACAATTATACTATGCCACCATTTAAGTCTTTTTTGGTTGCAAAAAAGGTGACCTGCCTCCTTTATCCTTTGAATAAAGCTTTGTTTTATGTGTTGTTTACTTGTACATGTATTTATTTATTAATGGTAACTTTATTTATTTTTTCTCTTATGTTTTATTCATATTTCCTATTGTTGTCTGTAAATATAACATGGCCTATTTGTTACATTACTTTGTGTATTCACATTTGCTGTATTAAATGCTTCCTGTGGCGCAGTGGTTAGAGTCATGGGTTCGATCCCAGGGGATTGCACATGGTTAGAAACAAATGTATAGTAATGCACTGTAAATCGCTTTGCGTCTGCCAAATGCAAAAAAAAAATGTAATTTAGCTTGTTTAGGCCTACTACAAACTTTACTACTAATTTTTGTAAAAAAAAAAAAAAAACATAATTAAGTATTGGTCAGAATTTATTTATAATATTGTGCGCAAGTGTAGGGATGGGCTAGCAATGCTTTTAAGGTGCAACACTTGATACATTACAGGGCTAATCTCTGGCCCACACTCCAGTACAGTAGGTGGCGGATATTCACCTCAAACGTAAGTTGCCACCCGCCATTAAAAAGAAAAAAAGTCACATGATCACGACAATATAATGGCGTATCGCATTTATACCAGAGATCTAAACCAGGGTCTGTAATACTTCCAATTGGAGAACCCGTAACGGCTAACAAAACCCATTGACGTCTATTAAAAAAACTAGCATCCGGTCTCCTTTCCTGCGTTCCGCTGAAGCCAGGGCGTTAGCATTAGCCGTTACGCTTTTTTTGCCTGATGGTTGCAGGCTTTCCTTTTAAAAGGGCTTTGTTCATACTACTACACCCATTCAGGCAAAAACGAACGTACTCTTTTAGCCCTTACAGAAATTGAGTAACTAACGTTACGTGATTTCAGACGCAGCGATTGAGATTATAACACCAGAAATAGAGGAGGCTGTGAGAACTGCTGGAGAACAATATCTTCTTCAAAACAGGTTAGTGCACTACATGTGTGTTACTGTTTTGGGACTTGCACTGAATATTTCGGAAGGCTAGTTGGATCATCCAAGTTTTTTTGCATACTTTTTTGAGTTTGAGAGCTGACGTAATGGACTTGCACGTAGTCTTCCGCGTTCTACTCGACGCGGCTCAGTCATTTCTGTTAAAGTTAACCCTGTTCATCAAATCTAACTGTTACATGCAGATAATGGTAGATTATTTCTATTTTTGTGTCGGTCACTTAATTAAAAACAATAAATCCTGTTTGTGATGTTAACATGCTTTAATGTGGGTTTTTATTACAGATCTTAAATCACCAGAAGTTCTCCTAATATATTTTATAAACGTATACTCATATCGTGAATGATAAAGTCGTTGAATGCACTCTGCAGCAGCCCATCGCTTTCCTAAACTGTGTAAGTCTCATTAATAGATTATATTTCATATAGTCAGTCACCACACCAGTCATCAATTACTTAGTTTGTTACAACATTTTATGATAATAGTCATAAATACAACTAACTTGTTTTTGTGCACGTCGTTTTAGTGTACACGTGTTCTTTCTAAGACACTATTACACCACTGAAAAATAAAAATAATTAACTTAACAGACGCCAAGGATCAGGAGCCCAACTAAAGCAAACACTGATCACAATAATGGTAAATTTTGTGTGTACAAAAGTGATATTGATTCAGTTCCATTAACATTCAGGGCTTGCAACCTGAATTGGACTTGCATTAACATTGATATCATTACATTTGTCAATAAAAAAGGACACAACATTGTGATCCAAACATTTAATAAAAACGTGTTGCGTGTGTTCATCAGGTCACGGCTCTCTTACACATTAAACACTTCAGTATTTGAAGTCTGTAGTTGTTTAATCCAGTGGTTCTCAAACGTTTTTGTTGTAAGGCCCCCTTTAGAGTGCATTGCTTTGCGGACCCCCAAATAAAGACTTATAATCTTAAACTTGAAATTTTAATTAAACCAAGAAAATATTCAGTTAAACAATGCTAAAACATCAATTATTTGGGTTGGTGGCGTTGTTTTTCTGATGTTTGGTTGCACAATTTTTTTAATAAATATCTATATTTCTAAAAATGCCACAAAATCTGTGGCCCCCTGGAACCATCTTGGGGCCCCCGAGGTGGCCACGGCCCCCAGTTTGAGAACCACTGGTTTAATCCAAACAGTGCTGCTATGATTCCCTGTAAGTGTCCTTCACCTTTCAATAATTTGCGTTCGGTGGTTAAATGTCTGCAACGGAGCTGTGTGTGAGGAGAAAAGTGAAATGCTATCGTTCACCAGCCATTACTTTCTCAGATCTTTTGAAGATTATGTACCTAGTGATGTTTAGAATATTTTTATTATGTCGCTGATAATGTATGTGTGTAAAAATCTTATTTTAACCATTAAGGTTTCACATGAAGCTATGGCCCATTGTAAATACATGTAACCGGAACCTAATGAGCCGTACGATTTCAAGTCGGAAGTACATCCAGCGTTTCCCATACGATGCATTTACTTGGGCGGTCTGCCCATGTGTATTTATGGCCGCCCACGTATATTTGGCGTCACATTTTTTTATCCATCCGTGCTAATGACAGTATCAGTAATCGAATAACTAGTGGATAAACAGCGCTTGCGCATCTTCTCTCCTTCCAGACTTGTTTGGTGTGAGTGGAGCGTGACCGCGTGCGCGTCCTCATCTTCCGTGTTCGCATGCACTCTCTCTTCCGATGAGCTCCATGTGTGTGCGCGAGCCCTCGGCCTGTCATATTTAACTGTCACTTGCATTTAAAATCAAAAAAGCTTTCGTAATACAGCTACACATTGTCGAGAAAGGGCAAAGAGCATATAGCCGCTCTTTAGATGTACTGTATTGTGATTTTGTCCGATGATGTTGCGTTTATAAATCAGAATTTTAGCAGCGGTTAAAGTGAGAGAGTAAAATACAGCCATGTTCAGACTTGACTTCACTTCTTTTTGAAGCTGCTAGCATCTGTTTTACATTATCATCCTATGGGGTAAACTTGTGTTTTCAAAGAACCTGAGCGCTTTTTTAAACGCCAGCGCAGGCGTCGTCTTCTGCAGCTCAGAGCGCCTATTGAGGTTGAAAAAAGTTCAACATTTAAAAAATAAACGCCCTACATCAAGCTCCTTTTTCACAGCTAACCAATGACAGAGACCTGTCGTTTCCATAACAACATGCGAGGAGTGTGATTGGTCGAGAAGGCTTAAGCTCGAAAAAATAAAATGCGGCCAAAACGCCCGTTGGAGGATAGTTTTGTATAAATGTAAGTTTAATTTTCACTTTCAACAACTTCTGATTGCATTTCTAGCGAGAAAGTAGTATTGTAGTTTTTAAATATGTGATTAGTTATTGCAAAGACGCTCTCTGTTTATAATTCAAATAGACTTCCGTAACGCTGCCTATGTTTCTCTGGGCTGCCTTCTTTCGTGAAGTCATGGCGTTCGGCTGCTATTTGTAACCAAACGCTGCGAGCATTTTTTTTACTAAAAGGTGCTTTTGTCAACTTTTTCTTGTGAAAGAAATGTTAACACGGCGTGAGGACGTCATATATATGCTAATTAGTTTGTGACGTCACCAGCGCCACAAGTCTGTCATCAAATTCCAATTCTATGGGAAACACAAGGCTACGTGCAAGTAATCCATTGTACATAAAGGCGTTGAAAACTGTCTTGCACGTGCGCTAAAAAAAACTCTGTGAAAGAAATTCCATGACATCACGCTACGACTCACCTCAGCTGAAACAAAGCTGCTTTTACACGGTGGTGTGCTTATTTGTGTTCAAGCTCTGTCTAAAGAGCTGGTTTCTAATTGCGACGTGTTTTGCAGTGTTGAGCATTGTAGCCAATCGCGTACAACTGATGGACAGCTATAGTGAGGACTCGATACTCTTTATCACAATTTAAATAAACATTTTAGCTCATCATGCTCCTGGTCCCATTTCGGATCTCCTTGATGGCAGCTTAGCCTTTAGCGGCTTTGGTATAAGTTTAGCCTACGGAAAAAAGGTTAGGAAAACTTTAATATCACATTAACAATAAAGGCTATTTTAAACAAATTTAGCATAAATAAATAAAAACCTTTCAACAGTCCAATTGCTTCCATTGTTTCCCTCATCTGTAAGTCGCTTCGGATAAAAGCGTCTGCTAAATGACTAAATGTAAATGTAAATCACTAATCAAATATAGAATAGCTACTATTTGCCAGCAATATTTTAGTGGATTCGCTCTTGGTTGTCTCTCCCATATTGAGTTACTACATGTTTAAAAATGCATTAAACAGGAATTCCTAATATTTTGTTGCTTGTTGCGTGAGAAAATAATCTAATCTGATCATCTGAACTGTCCAAAATATTTGCCTTTGGGACTTTTTTTGGGCTTGACCCCTGTAATTGCTGCTTGCAGCTATATTTCCAAATGTAATTGAATTTATACATGCTCAGTTTTATTGCAATCATTCATTAAACATTGATTTAACAGGTGAATTTCCAGCATAATGTAATAGTCCAAATAAATCACTTTGATACAGTGTTACATTTGTTCTGTTTTCCTGATTCACCCACAATTATCAGGCTTTGGATTTTTCTCATGACAGAAAAATTGCACAAGACACAGACACAAATATCAGTCTAGCACTTTACATAGGGAAACAGTTCATACAATTAAAAACTACAATATTTTCCCACTTTTTGACTATGATTTAGCTTGAAGTTGTTACTTTGAAAATGTATTTATTGATTGATAGATTGGTTTTGACAGGTCTGTTCCTCTAAACCACACACAGATCAAGATTAAAACACAGAAATATTTCCTGTTATTCTACAAGTGAAGGAGCCACTTCAACATGACTGATACAGACACATGTGGAACGGTGAATGAACATACTGAGGAACAAAGAGGTTGGTAGATCACTCTACAATTCTATTAGGATTTTATGGTCTTGATGTGAAAATGACAGGGAAATCCCAAAATTGTGTTTGTTTTTCATTCATGTTTTTCATTCATTTCAGACCAGATTGAACTTGAAGATCCTGACAAAGAAACACTTGCAATTCAGTTGAGACTTCACACTGGAAAGCCATACACATGTATTCATTGTGGAAAGGGTTTTACACAGAAGGGAAATCTTGAAGCGCACATGAGAGTTCACACCGGAGAGCGTCCATACACATGTGCTCTGTGTGGAAAGAGTTTTGGACACAAAAGCAGTTTTGAGAAACACATGAGAATTCACACTGGAGAGCGGCCATACACATGTCATGAGTGTGGAAAGGGCTTCATACAGAAAAGCGGTCTGGAGTACCACTTGAGACTTCACACTGGAGAGCGGCCACACGCATGTATTGAGTGTGGAAAGAGTTTCACAAGCGAAAATAGTATGAAGATCCATATGAGAGTTCACACTGGAGAGCGTCCATACACGTGTGTTCAGTGTGGAAAGAGTTTTAGACAGAAAGGCAGTTTTGAGAATCACATGAGAATTCACACTGGAGAGCGGCCATACACATGTATTGAGTGTGGAAAGAGTTACACAAGCGGAAATAGTATGAAGATCCACTTGAGAATTCACTCTGGAGAGCGTCCATTCCCATGTGATCACTGTGAAAAGAGTTTCACACATAAAGGCAATCTTGAGAGACACTTGAGAATTCACACTGGAGAGCAGCCATATACATGTATTGAGTGTGGAATGAGTTTCACATGTGCATATAGTATGAAGGTCCACATGAGAGTTCACACTGGGGAGCGGCCATACGTGTGTGTTTACTGTGGAAAGAGTTTCGGACAGAAATGCAGTCTTGAGAATCACGTGAAAACTCACACTGGAGAGCGGCCGTACACATGCACCGAGTGTGGAAAGGGTTACATACAAAAACACAATTTGACGATGCACATGAAAAGTCACACTGGGAAAAAGTGCGAAAGTGTTTCACGTGCAAAGGAAGACTTCCAGAATTCAGACTGATGAGCACAAAAGTGTGTTACAAGAACGTTCCTTTGAGGTTTTTGAAAACGTTTTAAGAACGTTCCCAGCTCACAAAAGTCACCATCATGGTGATCAGTGTTTCCTTGAGTTGGGCTCTTGACCCTTGACTTTACTGTTAATTTTTTAGGTGTGCTGCAACTGTGTGCTTTAAAAAATCATTTTTGGCAGTGCAAATGAGAATGTAATCAAATGTAATTGGTTGGTGGTCATTACGCGGGTCTCCATCACTCTGGTTTTATTCGCATTTTGAAGTTTCGCATCAGAAGCGGGTGATGGAAACAGAAAATTTAGATTAAAAATCCCTTAATTCGTTTTTAAGATCGCTTGAGGTGGTTTTTCATTTTTGCAAAAAAGGGTTAATTCGAATTATGGGAGATGGAAACACATTTGCAGAATAAATTCCTCCAAAAAGTCACGTAGCTGCACTATGAGACTGCGTAATCTGACTAACCAGAGTACTGATCTTGTTACACAGCATCAGAAATGTTGTTATGGTCATTCTTAAATGCCTGAGCAAAGACGTCAAGTATTTCTGTAATTGCCTCTCAGAACTGTCGCGAGTCACGACTGTGTTTCCCAAACAGCAGACATCCACAAAAGCACCCCAGCTAACATAAGGCTGGCAGGCCACCGGTGGCAAAGTTGGCGGTCCACCAGCAGGAACCACTGGCTTTTTGCTCATCATTTTTCCAGCAGTCCACTGGCCGCAGCGGCCATATTTCCGCCGGTGGTCCGCTGCTAAGCCGCTGGTTTATCATTCATGTTTGCTGGTGGGCCACGGTCGGAACGCGGTTTATAATTGTTAAATCACGCTAACCAAAATGTCATTCAGCACAAAAAACAATGTTCAATAACAACTGCAAATTTAATATTTTAACAGATTAAATACACAAATGCGTTACATTTATCAGACCAACACACAAATACAGTATTTGTACCCATATGGAAGTTATCCATGTTTTTTTTACAGCATTTGCAGTAAGACCATTCAAAATCTACTACAATGATTGATTGTTGTAGCAAAACCACAATAAATATGACATTACTACAACATATAGAAAACCTATACAGACTTTTACCATGGTTTCAAAAGCATCAGAACCATTTTTAAAACCTTGATTTGAAAAAAGAAAAAATATGATTACATGGTTGCAGTGTTACCATAGTAAGGGTATAAACTTAACAATGCATATAATTTCAAAGCATCTTAAAAATGCATGTTTCAATGTTTACAATCAAAAAATATATCCTTTAATCAGCCAGAGGTGGCTGTGACTCACTGAGAAACAACAAAGTGATGTTCATATCACAATAGCTCTAAGACAATACGAGTCATGTGTTTAAAGTAATGTTCAGTTAAACATGCAATGTTATTATAGGTTAAGTTTGCAGATTTTCAACCCATATCCGGCAATTTTTTTGTGGACAAGTAAATGTGAATATCTCAGTAAGTAAAAAAATAAGGGTAAACATTGTCCATTTACATATACGGCCATTATTGTAACAATACAAAGTGGATTGACAATCAGCAAATTTACACTTTCATAGGCAGTGTAATCAGGCAGTGATTACAATATTTGGCAGGTTTTTTGCCTTTATTTGTACAGTATAGTATGAGAGAGGACAGGAAGCGAAGTGGGAGAGAGAAGGGAGTGGGGTCGGGAAAGTACCACGAGGCTATCAGCTCCTACATTTTGGCAGTTTTGTATGTCCATCTATAGTTTCCATCATCTGAAGTCTTTGTGAGCGTTGGCATCATCTGAAGTCTTCACAAGTGATGCTCTATCCAATCTGGATCTGCCGTAATCTTAAAGTGTAAACCCTGACGGATTGAAACAGGAAAGCAAAAGGAGAAAGATTAGCACTGCTGCTGTTCATAATATTATTTTAAGCAAAAGATGATCATGTTCACTTTTTACCATTTCATTTATGAAGAACAAGGTTACAAGATGTGTTATGGGAATGCTTAACTAAATCTGAAAAAGCTCTGGCTCCTTTAATGGACTCTGATATCCTGGATACTACCAATAGTCCAGAGCTTGTGACTTATCTTATTTTGTAATTATCTGGTTTAATAGCCATCAGGTTTTTTCTAGGTCCCTTAGTAAATTTGTCATAATAATTTGAAGAACTGGAAAGTCTCTACGGAACAAACTACCTATGCAATAGTATCATTTAAGTGGGAGGAACAAGCAATCATAACTATAATTTACACTACCATTCAAAGGGTTCAGACTTTTTTATTTCTCTCATTATATGAATATATTGTAAACTGTACTTTATTGTAAACTGAATTTTCAACATCATTACGCTAAAGTTCAGTGTCACATGATCCAAGTGACAGTTTTGTTGCTCAAGACACTGAAGACTGGAGTAATAACTTTTAGCTGAAAATTTACCTCAGACAAAATATCAATAAAAGCAATTCCGACAAGCGCAGGACCACTGATACGTTTTCTTTAGACACTTAAACATCTAAATATGCCTAATTTGCATTTTAATCATTTAATTTACCAATTCTGCCATATTTTTCCTGAATACGTTACCTCAGAAAACGTTAAGCGGGAATGTCCAACTAGTCCTGACTAATCGCTTAAACTGCAAGCAAGGGCTTGTAATACACAAGTAAAATGTAAGCATATTCATTTCAAGTAATTAATTTGACATTTTTAACTAAAACAAGTTATTACTTACAGGATTTAGGCCTAACGTTACCTGAAGCGACGACCTGACCGGACCCAACCATGAGATAGCTCATTAGATATGCATACAGGCCAGCTGTCATTGGCTTAAACGTGCTGCTTGTCAGTTCCTGGTCCCGCCCAGTTTCCGCTGGTGGCGTGCCACCCAAAAAAGCTGTCATTTTTACATTGATCGGCTTTTTACATTTTAGCTGTGCATTTACTGAATGAGCACTGTGCCTTGCCCGAACTGACTGCGCTATATTTCATCTATAATCAGTTTATCCTAACTGTTTTAATTAACTTTAAATAAAAAATATATAATTTTAAAAGTATTTAAATTCCTTGTTTTATTTATTTTTAATTACCATTGTGTATGAAATGTGCTATATAAATAAACTTGCCTTGCCTTGACTTGGTTAGAAACCATGGTTTTACATGGTTCTGTACAGGCTCTCTGTATGGACTGATGAGGCAAATGGGTGGACCATCCTTAAGGATGCACTTTTCAGGTGGATATAGGCTCAGCAGTGCACATGGCTGTTTTCAGCAGCCTGGAATCGTGCACAGACCCCGGATATTCCAGAAAGACATCAAGGAATTTCCCCTGGTGGTCAGTGAGGTCTGTAAATATGGGACAATTTGTTGGAACAATACATTTAAATAAAGCGTTGGTTTATGTGTTGTTTACTTGTACATGTATTTATTTGTTAATGGTAACTTTATTTATTTTTTCTCTTATGTTTTATTCATGTTTCCTATTGTTGTCTGTAAATATAACATTGCCTATTTGTTACATAACTTTGTGCAGTATTTCATTGCTGAAAATTTACATATGCACATTTGCTGTATTAAATGCTTCCTGTGGCTCAGTGGTTGGAGCATGGCGCTAGCAATTTCAATGTCATGGGTTCGATCCCAGGGGATTGCACATGTTTAGAAACAAATGTATAGTAATGCAATGTAAGTCGCTTTGGATAAAAGCGTCTGCCAAATGCCAAAAAATAATAATTTAGCTTGTTTACTACAATAGGCTATATAATTTTTGTAAAAAAAAAAAAACATAATTAAGTATTGGTCAGAATTTATTTATAATAGTGTGCGCAAGTGTAGGGATGGGCTTGCAATGCTTTTAAGGTGCTGCACTTGTTACATTTTTTTTATTATTATTGCTTAACAAGAAGATACAAAATACCAAATAAACAACAAGAAAAATCTTAATAACATCTACATAGCAGCATAACAAAAAATAAGCAAAATAAAACAAATTAGGAAGAATTACGCATAAACAAATATTCATAATAATATTAAATAAATAGGCTAAAACAAATACAGAAATGCAATACAGTACAAGGAAGGGGCTTAATCATCCAAAAATACTTTCAAAAGATTACATAGTTTGAGGGCTTTTTTATGATGCACAAGTTTTAAGGATTTGAAGAAGATCATTGAAGATCATGCTTTTGAAAAAGCAAAAACATAGGTTATTAAAGTACCTGCATTTATGAATAAAATAATTGGCCAAGATTACAATATTATTAGCCATCACAATTCCGACAAAAGGACAAATATTTTACAGTTTAAAAATCAAAATCAGGTATTACATATTTCAAACTCAACCAAGCATAGAGGTCATCTGCACTTGTTACATTACAGGGCTAATCTCTGGCCCACACTCCAGTACAGTAGGTGGCGGATATTCACCTCAAACGTAAGTTGCCACCCGCCATTAAAAAGAAAAAAAGTCACATGATCACGACAATATAATGGCGTATCGCATTTATACCAGAGATCTAAACCAGGGTCTGTAATACTTCCAATTGGAGAACCCGTAACGGCTAACAAAACCCATTGACGTCTATTAAAAAAACTAGCATCCGGTCTCCTTTCCTGCGTTCCGCTGAAGCCAGGGCGTTAGCATTAGCCGTTACGCTTTTTTTGCCTGATGGTTGCAGGCTTTACTTTTAAAAGGGCTTTGTTCATACTACTACACCCATTCAGGCAAAAACGAACGTACTCTTTTAGCCCTTACAGAAATTGAGTAACTAACGTTACGTGATTTCAGACGCAGCGATTGAGATTATAACACCAGAAATAGAGGAGGCTGTGAGAACTGCTGGAGAACAATATCTTCTTCAAAACAGGTTAGTGCACTACATGTGTGTTACTGTTTTGGGACTTGCACTGAATATTTCGGAAGGCTAGTTGGATCATCCAAGTTTTTTTGCATACTTTTTTGAGTTTGAGAGCTGACGTAATGGACTTGCACGTAGTCTTCCGCGTTCTACTCGACGCGGCTCAGTCATTTCTGTTAAAGTTAACCCTGTTCATCAAATCTAACTGTTACATGCAGATAATGGTAGATTATTTCTATTTTTGTGTCGGTCACTTAATTAAAAACAATAAATCCTGTTTGTGATGTTAACATGCTTTAATGTGGGTTTTTATTACAGATCTTAAATCACCAGAAGTTCTCCTAATATATTTTATAAACGTATACTCATATCGTGAATGATAAAGTCGTTGAATGCACTCTGCAGCAGCCCATCGCTTTCCTAAACTGTGTAAGTCTCATTAATAGATTATATTTCATATAGTCAGTCACCACACCAGTCATCAATTACTTAGTTTGTTACAACATTTTATGATAATAGTCATAAATACAACTAACTTGTTTTTGTGCACGTCGTTTTAGTGTACACGTGTTCTTTCTAAGACACTATTACACCACTGAAAAATAAAAATAATTAACTTAACAGACGCCAAGGATCAGGAGCCCAACTAAAGCAAACACTGATCACAATAATGGTAAATTTTGTGTGTACAAAAGTGATATTGATTCAGTTCCATTAACATTCAGGGCTTGCAACATGAATTGGACTTGCATTAACATTGATATCATTACATTTGTCAATAAAAAAGGACACAACATTGTGATCCAAACATTTAATAAAAACGTGTTGCGTGTGTTCATCAGGTCCGATTTTGTCCGATGATGTTGAATTTATAAATCAGAATTTTAGCAGCAGTTAAAGTGAGAGAGTAAAATACAGCCATTTTCCGACTTGACTTCACTTCTTTTTGAAGCTGCTAGCGTCTGTTTTACATTATAATCCTATAGAGTAAACTGTGTTTTCAAAGAACCTGAGCGCTTTTTTAAACGCCAGCGCAGGCGTCTTCTGCTGCAGCTCGGAACGTCTATTGAGGTTGAAAAAAGTTCAACATTTCTGAAAAAATGCCCTACATCAAGCTCCTTTTTCACAGCTAACCAATGACAGAGACCTGTCGTTTCCATAACAACATGCTCCGAGGAGCGTGATTGGTCGAGAAGGCTCAAGCTCGAAAAAATAAAATGGCGGCCGAAACGCCCGTTGGAGGATAGTTTTGTATAAATGTAAGTTTAATTTTCACTTTCAACAACTTCTGATTGCATTCTATTGAGAAAGTAGTATTGTAGTTTTTAAATATGTGATTAGTTATTGCAAAGACGCTCTCTGTTTATAATTCAAATAGACTTCCGTAACGCTGCCTATGTTTCTCTGGGCTGCCTTCTTTCGTGAAGTCATGGCGTTCGGCTGCTATTTGTAACCAAACGCTGCGAGCATTTTTTTTACTAAAAGGTGCTTTTGTCAACTTTTTCTTGTGAAAGAAATGTTAACACGGCGTGAGGACGTCATATATATGCTAATTAGTTTGTGACGTCACCAGCGCCACAAGTCTGTCATCAAATTCCAATTCTATGGGAAACACAAGGCTACGTGCAAGTAATCCATTGTACATAAAGGCGTTGAAAACTGTCTTGCACGTGCGCTAAAAAAAACTCTGTGAAAGAAATTCCATGACATCACGCTACGACTCACCTCAGCTGAAACAAAGCTGCTTTTACACGGTGGTGTGCTTATTTGTGTTCAAGCACTGTCTAAAGAGCTGGTTTCTAATTGCGACGTGTTTTGCAGTGTTGAGCATTGTAGCCAATCGCGTACAACTGATGGACAGCTATAGTGAGGACTCGATACTCTTTATCACAATTTAAATAAACATTTTAGCTCATCATGCTCCTGGTCCCATTTCAGATCTCCTTGATGGCAGCTTAGCCTTTAGCGGCTTTGGTATAAGTTTAGCCTACGGAAAAAAGGTTAGGAAAACTTTAATATCACATTAACAATAAAGGCTATTTTAAACAAATTTAGCATAAATAAATAAAAACCTTTCAACAGTCCAATTGCTTCCATTGTTTCCCTCATCTGTAAGTCGCTTAGGATAAAAGCGTCTGCTAAATGACTAAATGTAAATGTAAATCACTAATCAAATATAGAATAGCTACTATTTGCCAGCAATATTTTAGTGGATTCGCTCTTGGTTGTCTCTCCCATATTGAGTTACTACATGTTTAAAAATGCATTAAACAGGAATTCCTAATATTTTGTTGCTTGTTGCGTGAGAAAATAATCTAATCTGATCATCTGAACTGTCCAAAATATTTGCCTTTGGGACTTTATTTGGGCTTGACCCCTGTAATTGCTGCTTGCAGCTATATTTCCAAATGTAATTGAATTTATACATGCTCAGTTTTATTGCAATCATTCATTAAACATTGATTTAACAGGTGAATTTCCAGCATAATGTAATAGTCCAAATAAATCACTTTGATACAGTGTTACATTTGTTCTGTTTTCCTGATTCACCCACAATTATCAGGCTTTGGATTTTTCTCATGACAGAAAAATTGCACAAGACACAGACACAAATATCAGTCTAGCACTTTACATAGGGAAACAGTTCATACAATTAAAAACTACAATATTTTCCCACTTTTTGACTATGATTTAGCTTGAAGTTGTTACTTTGAAAATGTATTTATTGATTGATAGATTGGTTTTGACAGGTCTGTTCCTCTAAACCACACACAGATCAAGATTAAAACACAGAAATATTTCCTGTTATTCTACAAGTGAAGGAGCCACTTCAACATGACTGATACAGACACATGTGGAACAGTGAATGAACATACTGAGGAACAAAGAGGTTGGTAGATCACTCTACAATTCTATTAGGATTTTATGGTCTTGATGTGAAAATGACAGGGAAATCCCAAAATTGTGTTTGTTTTTCATTCATGTTTTTCATTCATTTCAGACCAGATTGAACTTGAAGATCCTGACAAAGAAACACTTGCAATTCAGTTGAGACTTCACACTGGAAAGCCATACACATGTATTCATTGTGGAAAGGGTTTTACACAGAAGGGAAATCTTGAAGCGCACATGAGAGTTCACACCGGAGAGCGTCCAAACACATGTGCTCTGTGTGGAAAGAGTTTTGGACACAAAAGCAGTTTTGAGAAACACATGAGAATTCACACTGGAGAGCGGCCATACACATGTCATGAGTGTGGAAAGGGCTTCATACAGAAAAGCGGTCTGGAGTACCACTTGAGACTTCACACTGGAGAGCGGCCACACGCATGTATTGAGTGTGGAAAGAGTTTCACAAGCGAAAATAGTATGAAGATCCAAATGAGAGTTCACACTGGAGAGCGTCCATACACGTGTGTTCAGTGTGGAAAGAGTTTAAGAAAGAAAGGCAGTTTTGAGAATCACATGAGAATTCACACTGGAGAGCGGCCATACACATGTATTGAGTGTGGAAAGAGTTACACAAGCGGAAATAGTATGAAGATCCACTTGAGAATTCACTCTGGAGAGCGTCCATTCCCATGTGATCACTGTGAAAAGAGTTTCACACATAAAGGCAATCTTGAGAGACACTTGAGAATTCACACTGGAGAGCAGCCATATACATGTATTGAGTGTGGAATGAGTTTCACATGTGCATATAGTATGAAGGTCCACATGAGAGTTCACACTGGGGAGCGGCCATACGTGTGTGTTTACTGTGGAAAGAGTTTCGGACAAAAATGCAGTCTTGAGAATCACGTGAAAACTCACACTGGAGAGCGGCCGTACACATGCACCGAGTGTGGAAAGGGTTACATACAAAAACACAATTTGACGATGCACATGAAAAGTCACACTGGGAAAAAGTGCGAAAGTGTTTCACGTGCAAAGGAAGACTTCCAGAATTCAGACTGATGAGCACAAAAGTGTGTTACAAGAACGTTCCTTTGAGGTTTTTGAAAACGTTTTAAGAACGTTCCCAGCTCACAAAAGTCACCATCATGGTGATCAGTGTTTCCTTGAGTTGGGCTCTTGACCCTTGACTTTACTGTTAATTTTTTAGGTGTGCTGCAACTGTGTGCTTTAAAAAATCATTTTTGGCAGTGCAAATGAGAATGTAATCAAATGTAATTGGTTGGTGGTCATTACGCGGGTCTCCATCACTCTGGTTTTATTCGCATTTTGAAGTTTCGCATCAGAAGCGGGTGATGGAAACAGAAAATTTAGATTAAAAATCCCTTAATTCGTTTTTAAGATCGCTTGAGGTGGTTTTTCATTTTTGCAAAAAAGGGTTAATTCGAATTATGGGAGATGGAAACACATTTGCAGAATAAATTCCTCCAAAAAGTCACGTAGCTGCACTATGAGACTGCGTAATCTGACTAACCAGAGTACTGATCTTGTTACACAGCATCAGAAATGTTGTTATGGTCATTCTTAAATGCCTGAGCAAAGACGTCAAGTATTTCTGTAATTGCCTCTCAGAACTGTCGCGAGTCACGACTGTGTTTCCCAAACAGCAGACATCCACAAAAGCACCGCATTTATTGTGTTTCATAATCGTCTGCTTGCGCAAGTATTGTTATGAAAATTATTATATTCAGTGGCTTCTCTTACTTTCATTTCTGATATTTATTGGCAGTTTATTAGGAAGTGACGATCGACTAGTTGGATGGAAACTGTGCTTATTCGCAAATGCTTTATGCAATATTCCAATTTTGCGCATAAACTAAATTCGCAACTTTGGATGGAGACCCGGCTATTGAAATGACCATCATCTTGTAGCTTGGTTCACTGATCTCATCTGGATTGGGTGCTGTGCTGTTGATCCTGAAAGAACATAATAAGGTAACAGAGTTTTATTGCATTTTGTTGTCTGGAAAGATTTGTGAAAACGGGATGTAAATAAAATGTGTTTGCTAGTAATATGTGCATGTTATAGCTACAATAAAACAAGTTATACTAATACAGTAATAGTTACTGTCATGCTTAGTTTTTTATAATTTTCGCTTTGTTTCACAGATGTGCAATTTTGGTCATGCTTACAATAAAAGAAAATCCAGACCTAAACTTTGGTGTCCATTTTTCAGTGTTTATTCTTCATTAATCCACTGATCTGTATTTTTTTGCAAATGCCGAGTTGTCTAGAAATATACTTTTTAATTAATTAATATTAGTTAATAAATACAAAATTATATTTGGTATAAATATTATACTAAATATCATACTTCATACTACGCCCAAACACATGTTCAGTGTGGGAACGGATAGCTTGTCTTGGGACACACCATTAGAGACCCCTCACCTGTCTTAATGAAAATATACAAATAAGTGTAGATAGCAAATTGCAAAGTCCTCACCCTCATTTTATTTCATACTCTTCATTCTTGTCTAAGAAATAAACCATAAACACAAATGTGCCTTCCTCAAGGAGGTGGAGCTGTCCGATTAGTTTGTAAAACAACACACGGATACATATTCTGTAGAAAACTGTAGATCTTAACTCAAGGTGTTTCTGTCAGTTATTAGTATGCTGCTCCATATCCTGATGATTCTTTATCTTTTTAAAGGTTATTGAATTACAATCATATTTTCAAAATAGAAAAAATACACATTTGATTCTTATTCGTTAATAAGCTCATTTTTGACTGATTGTAGTTCATTATGTTTTTTTTTTTTTGCAGGGAATGTTGATGCAGATGTGTTGACGGCATTCTTCACAGAGAAACATGTTTCGGCAGGCGAAAACGTGACACTGTCCTGCAACTACACTGGCTATGTAAATAATCTACAGTGGTACCGTCAGTATCCCAGATCCAAACCTCAGTTTCTCGTTCTTCACACTGAGCTCAGTGGTCAGTCAGAGTTTGGTCTGTACGCCGCGGCTGATAAAGAAGTTAAACGTATGGATCTGAGTATCTTCTCTACACAAGTGACAGATTCAGTGTATTACTGCGCCCTGAAACCCACAGTGACAAGAAACAAACACGCTGTAGAAAAACCTGCCCACAGCCGACATCACACACGTTTGCACAGAAGTAATGTGTGTGGGAGGAGTTGATTGTTTTGTACCGTAAACTTCATACAGATCAAATCAGAGAAAACACTGACGTAGTGTATACAGACAGTGAATGCAGAATCTCTGAACAATGTCGATCATCTCTTTTGTTTTAATATTTACCTTCAGCTACTGTAAGTATTCCTATGCACCTCATTCTATACTATTACTAAAATATTTATAAAAATGTGTTTTAATGCAAATCTGTAATTGATCAATTGCCTTTTTATTCATGTCTGTGCAGGTGATGCTAATGTGAATCCTATCAGACCAGACAACACATCTGTGTGTATAACTGAAGGACACAACATCACTCTGTCCTGTACATATGATGGATCAGCTAAAAGTCTTCACTGGTACAGGCAGACGTCTGGATCAACACCACAGTTTCTAGTGCTTATTATGGAGTCCTCTAAATATATCACCAAATCTACTCCACCACAAGCACACATGAGCATCAGTCTTCATGATAAACATGTGTATCTGGAGATCTCCTCTGTTAAAGTCACAGACTCTGATCTGTATTACTGCGCCCTGCAGCCCACAGTGACACAAAACACAACAAAGCTCAATAAAAACCTCATTTACTCTTGATTGCAACTTCATGCATTCGTAATATTTTTAAGAAGAACCACCTTTCTCCATTTGTCGCTTCATTTTCCGTCTGGGCTTTTATTTTTCTGTACTAGGCAATATTATCATTTTTTTAAACAAGGCTTTGGGACATATAGTTGTTTACAGTTTAGGGAGAGGTTGTGTCCCTTTCTGCCTCAGTCTTTTTCCTTATTGCACAGCTGTTTTTCTCCCTGTAAAGTGTGATTTTTTAATAATGTTACACAAATTCTTGTCTATCAGTGGCATTTTAAAAGCTATAATAAAAACACTAAAATATACAATTAAAATCAGTATGTTACACAACTTTCTTAGACAAATACACATACAGTAATACGGTAAACACACCGGTCCACGCAACATATAATTGCAGTAGTTTAAGCAAAGGGTTTTTGGCAAAGTTTCATTTACTTTACGTATGAAATGAATACAGATATAACTTTCCTTCATTCAAAATCACAGGTGTGTACCTCAAATACAAGATCTGCCAGAAGGTGAAGCTCTGTGAATCATTAGTCCATGTTTCAATCCTACTTTAAACAGAGCATATATAGTTGTTTTCTTTTCAAGGTAAGCGATTCATAACAATTCAGAAACATATTTTACATGATCTGATTCGTTCTATCACAAATTATGAATTAAATTGTTTGTTTGTTTGTTTAAACAGAGTACGTTGATGCAGATGTGTTGACGGCATTCTTTGAAAACATGTTTTGACCATCAAGTCAAGTAAGTGATGCTGATAAAGAAATAAATTAAGTGGGCGGTGCTAGCTGAAGGGAAAGGAATTGCAGACGACAAGCGACTGCCTTCATTCTTAAGTTGTGAGAGAAATAATGTGTCACTTCTCTATATAGAAATCTAAACAAAACAAAAAACAATGCTGCTGCTGCTCTCTCTGTTCATCTTTTTTGACTATTTTGGTAAGAAATGTATTTGTTTTTGTTCTTGTTCTTTTAACTAGATGACAAATTATTCATTATTCACATTATTCATGCAATGTTGTTCATTATTTTAGTTGTTGTTTTTGTTGTAAATTAAATACAAATTTAACAATATTGTTACAGGTGAAACTACTGAGAATGTCATTGAACCAGATAACAGCACCATGTTTTTAATGGAGGATGATACTATTACTTTATCATGTAAATATTCTGGATCAGTAAAAAGTTTGCTCTGGTACCACCAGAAACCTGGATCCAATCTGGAGTTTCTACTAATGATTGATGAAGCTTCTGAATATGTGACAGAAGCCAATCCACCTCATCTGCGTCTGTCAATCAAACTTCATAAAGCAAAGAAACGTGTTACACTTGAAATATCTTCCGCAGCAGTGAGAGATTCTGCGGTGTATTATTGTGCTCTGAGGCCCACAGTAACAGGAAACACATGTACACTGTACAAAAACCTACAAAACCTCCATGTAACAATTCCTTTGCAATATACAGAATTGCAAATAAACTGCTTTTTATTTTGTGATGCTGTCTTGAGTTTTTCTTTTCAGTGTCATACTGGCCTCCCTCATAAGGAGTGGACTGCGCATCAGACATCACCAATCTAGCAAGTTGTTCTTGCTCACTTGTGGACCACAACATGTTAGTTTTCTGGCTAAGTCTCCGTCCCAGATCTGATCCACAGACTGATGCACTGAAAAAAAAAGAATTGTTCACTCAACTTGACTCGTTTGAACAAACGAGTCAAGTTACTCGTTTGCTGTTGACAAGATCTCATCAGAGGAGAATTAAACATCTCCACAGACACCATTACCATCTTCAATTATTACAGACACCACTTTCACTTTATTTCATATATGTATTAAGATCTTAGTTAGAATTAACACATGTTTATGTTTTTAAAAATGTTTTGTTTGAAGTCACTAAAGTGATCCGTGTTTAATTCTCCTCTGGTGAGATCTTGACTAAAGACTATATGGGTACGTTCATAGTCACTTTTCAGGATTGACAACCGTATTTACTTAGTCTCGAACTCGAGCCTGTATTTTATCTGCACGCGCCTCCTGTAACCATAGTGACTCACGCGAATAGCATAGATTGTCAAAAGAATGCAATGGACTTGGAGATGTACAAAAAAATAGGCGTGTGTAATACTTCCCAGTGTACACTGTACAGAAGACTTTACAAGGGGGTTTACATATTTAAAGTTGGTTTTAATCTGCAAAATGAATTAATATAACATCAGTGACGGCAGTCGCATGTTTAACCAAGCCAAACACTCGCAGTCAGTCTCGCTCATTACTTCATGTAAGATCCTGCGAAAGAACGGCTTTATGACCGGTGAGGCGCTGCCGCCACCTACTGGTGAATAATTGAACTGAAACAACTGAATCAATTCCTGTTCTACACACATTTAACGTTATATTAAGCTTTTATCTTTAACACTCTATTAAAAGTTCCATATCACGTTTAAAGTGTTATTTTTGCGTGTGATCTCATGGATTGCACTACAACAAATAAATAAAAATCGCAAGACTCATATGCGTGTAGTATGTTTACACAAGAGGGCTGCCGTTACACTGTGGCGTCTACGAACAACTCAACTCAACTCAACTTTATTTACATAGCGCTTTTTACAATTTTCATTGTTACAAAGCAGCTGTACATGAGACATATTGACTATAAGCAAAATAGTCAATAGTACAAAAGTTGTACCTGCAAAAACAAGAAAAAGTTGAAAACACAGAAGACAGACATACCCACATACAAAACACTCCACACACACAATATGCACACGTACTAACACACATAGACATAGAGACACACACACGGACGCGCGCGCACGCACACACACACGCACGCACGCACGCACGCACGCACACACACACACACACACACACACGCACACAGGCTTTGGTTGACTATCCCCGTGGGGACAGTCCATAGGCGTAATGTTTTTATACTGTACAAACTGTATATTCTATCCCCTATCCCTAACCCTATCCCTAAACCTAAAGATCATAGAACACTTTTTGCATTTTTAGATTTTAAAAAAATATTGTTCTGTACAATTTATTAGCTGTTTTGCCCGTGGGGACCTCAATTTTGGTCCCCACGGTGACACGAGTCCCCATGTGTTGGTGTGTATTCAGGTTTAGGTCCCCAGCGGGATATACAAACATGAACACACACACACACACACACGTACGTACACAGACAAGTACGCACACACAGACACGCTCAGTGAGAGCACACATTTAAGATAAAGGAGAGAGAAGCACAGGTCAAATATAACAGATAATAAATTCCTATATGCAATATTAATTAAGTAAAACTTTAAAACTCTAAAGCAGCCCCCCCGGTCAGGCAAATAGTGCAAAAACAGTATGCAAATGGTGGCGAGGAACCCAAAACTCTAATCGAGAAAAAAAACCTCAGGAGAACCCAGGCCCAACCAGGGGATTCCAGTTCCCCTCTGGCAAAAGCTGCTGCCTCTGCACAAGCTCCAGAGAGCTTGCACAACAAGGCTAAATAAAATAAATAAAATTACTAATAAAATAAATAATAGTTTAAGATTATCATTAATAATCTAATATTCTGCATAATATTCTAATATTCAATAATCTGCATAACTGCCACATTAGGCAATGAAGAAACAAAAAACAATCACCTCCTTTTTTCAAAAAACAAATGTAAGTATCCTATGCCTGTTGATTTTTCTAAGATCATGTGGCAGAATAGTTTTGTTATTTATTTTGTATAGCTAGTCTTTTGCACTTAGCAAACACAGCAAAACGTGGAGAGCATGACTATGCAATTAGGTGAGTGGACAGAGGAAAATAGCGAATTAACACAAAAAGAATGATTGGATAAATAAATAAAAAAAATTGTCAGGAAATAATGTTTTGTCTGGACTTGGACGACTAAATAAGTGTCCTGGCATAACATTATCATCTAACCCAGTGTACTGTATAAGTTGACTGAGGTCAATTTACTGATGTGTAAGCGACTATAAAATAAAAACATAATTACAGTATATTAAGTAAATTTGTGTGGTGTAAGGTTTATGCAAGCCAGAAATAAAGCCTATAGCCTTTTTGATAAACCCTAATAGCTGGAAATCATGTTTTTGATATACGGAGGATATAGATCTTCCATCCTGATAGTTCATGTTTACAAAACCAAGTTTATGCCCGCTCTTAAATTAAAGGCTATGGAAAACATGGATGTTTAGTTTAGTTAAACATCATTTGAAAAAGCTATTTCTAATCTATACATTTCAACAAACTTGTAATTAACACTTTAAAATAGTTTCTGAGTTATTCTTAGACTTGTGAAATAATGACCAACCATTACTTTGGCATACTAGAAAAATAATAGTTTGATCATGCATTGCTAGTGTTGATCAGGTAGGCCTTTGTTCATTGTTGTTTATCCATGATTTCAAATAAGAATCCTTCAATGGCTTTTTAGTGCAAACCATTAACCCAATTGATGCAAAGTAACTACTTGAGCACTAGTTAAAGCCCAAATTATCCAAAATAACTAACTGAGTTTAAATCATTTGCTGACAGCTTGGTCCCCCCAGTTAAAAAATCCCATCTGAGCCCCTGACTAAGTCAATAGTGTTTTTTTTCTGTACTTTTCTTTAGTAATTCTGTTTGTTAACAACAAATGTTCATCATTTATGGCTTAATCATCACCCAATTATCTCATTCACTTCAACACTTTATAGACTCTGTAGTGTGCACTCATACAGACACTGAGCAGTGTTCATTTACTTTGTCACTTAACTCAGGCAAAGCATCAAGATGGCTCTTTTCAGAATATTTACTATTCAGAATATGAGTCATGTTGTGTGAATGAAATCTTCACAGTTTAGTTTCTCCTGTATTCTACACAAAGTGGGCCACATCTGGGCCACAGCCTTTTATGTAATAATTTCTGGGCCAAATCCGGGCACACAACAACTCCACATTGTTACTCAGGCAGCTGTTTTGACACAGACACTCAAATGTGAAGTGAAATCTATTTTATTAAGTTATACTTTAATGTGTTTGTGCATGCATTGATTGTAACGTCTTTATTTAGTGCATTACAGGTCTGTTGTATTTCGTTATATTTGGTTGCTCATGCAAACTGTCCTTGTCTATCCTTTTGACTTTCTCTCCATCCGACTTGAATGTGGCATACATTGCTCGTTGATGTGGAGCACTTATACGGCAAAAGAAGGCCAACAGCACCACCTGCTGTTTGACACACTGGCATGCAGGAGTATGTCTTCAAACAACGTAAATTGCATATACTATTTATTGTTTGTTTAACCGAAACTTCTTGGCTTACAGTATGTCTTACAGTATAATCATTCAGCACTTATAAGCTCCCTTTACATCGCAGGTTTACAGTGAATTCAATATATAAAAACTGCACAACGTTGCGATGTCTACATAAACTACTTTGTAGGCGTAAAATGTATATATGGCCTAATACGATGAAAAAAATCCCGGAACGTAAATTTTCGTAACGTAAAGAAATGACATGTTTTCCATGTTATTTTACACCCATCTTATCAATTTTGCAGTGTATTTCTGTAATTTACTATTTTTATTTACTTAGTTTTTTATTTTCTAAAAATATATATATTTATAAACATCAAGTAAACTCAATTACAGAAGCAGAACTTAGTCTGAATAAGTTTCAATAATTTGTTAAAAGAGCAATTCATTTCGTCAATATATGTGTAACAACTAAATAGTGATCAAGTTTAATGATTAAATGTTTTCCTGGTGATTATAACTGTGTTTGTATGTTAACTTGGCAAGAAGATTGTATGCTGTACACTGGAAAAAATGCAACATTTGGAAACTTTGGATCAACTTAAAAAATTACTTTAACTTTGGACCATTTTTTTGTTATATTTTTGCTTTGGTTCAAACTTTAAATTTGAACTTTATTTTTTAAACTTTATTTATAAACTTTACTAAGTTTATTTTACCAAAGCCAAAAAAGGATTTATTATGGAGACCATATGCCATTTTTTACTTTGTTAAATTTTTTCATTTTGGAATAACCTAATATTTAACTTCTATTTAGTATAGCTACAGTATATACAACTATAGCTTTCGCGTTTAAACAAATGACAAAAAAATGTAATTTTGTTACAGACAATTTAATTAAAATTTCCCAAGGTTCTAATTTAATGCTCAAATTTATGTTAAAATTAAATGTTAAAATTATCAATGTCAATTGCATTGAGTCAATATCACTTTTGCACCCACAATTAATGTTGAAAAAATGTTGAAACTTAAAAAAAAACACCACATTCTATACAATATATACAAGATTCACACATTAACGCCATAAGACCTTCCTAAAATTTAAGTAAATAACTGCAAATGATTACAATCACTGTCATCTGATCCTAATGGATCTTAGTTTTCTTTGTTTCAATAAATGTATTTTTTGAATACTTAACATCAAAACACAATAGTCAAGAGCCCAACTAAAGTAAACACTAATCACAATAATGGTGGTTTGTTGAAGTTTCAACATTCAACATTAATTGTGGGTGCAAAACTGATATTGACTCTGATAATTAACATTGACAATTTTAACAATGATTTAATGCTTGCTTGCTATCGGGTAATAGTAAATATAAGTTAAATATTAGGTTATTCCAAAATGAAAAAATGTAACAAAGTAAAAAATGGAGTATGGCCTTCAAATAAAAATCTTTTTACCTTTTTGGCTTTGGTAAAATAAATATTTTGGTTATTATAAAATTAAAATTTGAAGTTTTAACCAAAGCAAAACTATAACTAGAGAAAAAGTAATAAAACTGGCTGTAACGAATTACAGTATTTTTTTTAAGTTGGTCCAAAGTTTCATTTTTTTCAGTGTATCAAGAATGCATTGCGGTATAAATATCCAGCTGGATTGGTTACTGGTTTCATAAGGCCCATTCATTAATTCGTTCTTTTTATTTGTTTGTTTGTTTGTTTGAACGATACATTTCATAGGTTTCTACATTTTGCTATATAAGCCAAACTGTTGAATATTGGCTGCAAAGCTAATAATATTGATGCACAAACACGTGTTATTACTTATTTTCCCTTAATAAAGGGGTTGTTCATTTTAAATGTGTTTAAAGGTTTTTTTTGCATAATAAAGACTTAAAGCAAACATGTACTTAATGTTTATTATTTTATTGTCTTTACATCATTAAAGGTTCAGTTTTGCAAGTAGACATTAGGGGGCCATACACTCTTAAAAAGGATGTGTTAATAACACATTGATTGTGTTACGTAATTGAACACATTATGAGTTATTGTGAAATGTTGTGTGAAATAAATGATGAAGACAACCTAAGTTGTGTTAAAAGTACGTACAACAAACATTAATGTGTTGTCCTTAACTAAACACAAAACGTGTTGTTTTAACACAGCTGTTTTTAGAGTGTATTAGACCTTTTTAGTTAATAGCATCTCAGAAAGAGTCTCTTTCCTTGTGTAGTCTTCTTTGGCTTGAATTCACATTTACAGACATTTACAAAACAGACACTGTGAAACATCCAACGTCAAAATGTTTTCCCAATAAATGTTGTAAAGTAACTTGAACAAGGATTTTTAGCAGAATAGATCATTTTTTTCTTTTGTAATTATACAAAATGTAATTCATTATACACTAATTAACACACTGTTTGTGTTAAGCTATTTAACACAATATTTGTTATTGTATTATGTAAAACAAATAAAAGGGAACACAAGTAACACCAGTTATGAGACCAGTTTGTTTTTTGCGCGTATGCTTTTTATTGTCCTTATGTTGTTTCAAATGCCTCATCATTGGATAAAAGCGTCTGCTAAATGACTAAATGTAAATGTAACACAAAATGTGCTGTCCAAGAAATAACACAAAGAAAATGCGAAACTGTTTTTAGAGTGTACAATGAAAAAAATCTACACTAAGTAGTTGTACAAATACCATAATTTTTATATACCTATAAGCTGGTTTGCCAACCGCCAGTAAAACTCAAGAAATATATATCTAGTAATATAACTATTTATATTTAATTTATGTTAATATGAATTAATATTATTATTTTATTGTATAATAATTGTATTGAATAAACTATACACTCTAAACATGGCTGGGTTAAAAACAACCCAATTGGCAACCCAGCGCTGGGTAAATATTGGACAGAACACATGCTGGGTTAAAGTAACCCAGCACACTGGGTTACACATGTTAACCCAGCATGCTGGGTTATTGAAAAAACCCCAAATGTAGTCATTTTAACTATTCATGTGTTTAATTCTGGGTTATTCTTGCTGGGTTATTCTTAATTTCTCCTGTGCTTCATTGTCAATCAAGACAATTGACATTTATTTAAAAAAAAAAAAATTATTTGACTGTAAAAATAATTGTTAATAAAAATTTAAACTTTTACAGTCAGTAGCAGCAATATTTATAGATTTGCTTAAATAAAAGAAAATTGTTAAATTATAATAAATAAAAATGTTTCATATCAAACATTAACAAGCATTATAAATAACATGTTAATAAATAACATTATAAATAACTAATAAACATTTTCCACAATATGTAGCAACAAATGACAATTAATAAAAATAACTAAATAAATAAAAATATGGCTAATATCAAACACTAGCAGTATAGATAACACGAATGAATAAAATTCTGCACAATTACATGTTGCAACAGACCTATGTCACATATCAATTAGAACAATTATCAGTGAATTAATAAAATCATTCATGAATCAGTCAAATTTGAATTCTGAATCAGTAAAAACATTAATGTGTAAATGTATACTTTCACTGTATTTAAATTAAACGAATACAGATATTAACAAAAACATCAAGGAAAAAATAAAAGTTAAGTTATTCCTCAGCAAGCAAAGAGCAGCGAAGAAATCGAATAGCAGATGATTCATTCCCCTTCATTTGAAAAACAACAGTCTGGAGAAATTCCCAGGTAGAAGCGCATTGCCTGGGAAAGTTAACATCAAAACACATAAAATGCGTTGAAACATACATCAACAGCTGAAAGCAGCGTGGTTTGTTCCAGAACTTGTCCATTCAAAATGACAAAAGCCTGAGATATATGCCGGATGTTTCCCATGGCGGAAGATGTTAAAATGCTCTCTACGGAGCAGCAGTAGAAGGACACCAACAGTTCCTCACTCAGATTGTTCTTTTTAAGGAGTCTCAGGAGAAACAGTCTCTGCTGGGCCTTCTTTACTAGTGCAGTGGAGTCCCAGGACAGGTCCTCTGCAATGTTAATGCCCAGGAATTTGAAGGCAGTCACCGTCTCCACACAGTCCCTGCTGATGTAGAGAGGCCGAATGTCCATTTTGTTCCTCCTGTAGTCCACAATTAGCTCATTGGTCTTTGTGGTGTTGAGGACAAGGTTGTTTGACATGTTAAATAAGGACAATAAGGATAAGTCAAAACCAAATGCTCAACATAACACATACATGTGTACATTGAAGACAATTATGGTTATGTTGAAATATTTTCTATGCTTTGAAGAACATAGAAGTAGGTGTGACATACAGTGTCTCAGAATTTAATGTCAAAGTCAGTAAAAGAATAGTAAACAATTTGTCAATATTGTAGGGGATTTACAGTAAAAGACCCGTAGACCAGTTATGATGAAAGAAGACTCAGAGTCAGGAATATAATTAATATAATAAAATTTAGTGAATAAAAATAGTTTGTAGGTTTGCCAGCAGAAGTCAGCTTCAGCACTCAAGGAGTTCCACAGGCCGACCTGCCTTACATCCAAAATGCAGTATTTAAGCTAACAGAGTCAACTAACTACGTCATTACTTGGGTAAATTAAGCTCACATCAATAGATAAACAAGAACACAAAGCTCTCAAACACTTCTTGAGTCATGAGACAGGACATATAGTCCTATATCGAAGATGACAGGCATGTACAATAATATGAATCAAAACATGACGTTATGTCTGTCTCGTGATTTTCCACTCTTTCTCACTTTCCTGAAACAATAATATCACACATACACAACCTCCTCAAGGGTAGAGTGTGTTAACAGAAGATGTTTTTCGTAGATGATGATAAGAAGTCCCTTTGCACAGTAACACTGACCTAGCAGGAAGAGAGAGCCTAAGCATTCATTAGAGACTTAAACCATGAATTATTCTCTACTTTCTGTATCAGAAAAGGTTGGTGTTAATTGTGAATAATAATTGATTAATATTTGTCAAAACCACATAAAAGTATTTATATTTGAAGTAAGGTGAAGCCACGGCACCGGTCCCTCCAATATACTGTACACTGGTGAAATACGAGCAATTCTGCTGGCATTGCAGCATGTTGAAGAAACCCATTAAGGACACTTGTATGATCTGATCCAAGTTCATCTTTAATTACAATTAAAACACGTAATTCAGAAATCAGATCAGATATGTTGATTAAGATTCTTTAAACAGGATTTAGATGATGGGCATTAATGTCTTTCTGTTGGGTACCAGCTTATGTTGGAGTAAAAGGACATTTAGTTGAGTATGCAAAGGAAGCCACAAAAAAGACATAGGAATGCAGATAAAGTATAGTAAGAGTGAAATAAAGTCTTCAATCAAACAACATGTGAAGAATAAATGGACAATGGGAAGAGAAAACAGGAAGGTGGTTTAATAGCATTCAAAGAATTGTAGATAATTATATAAAGTAACAGGCAAAAATAGACATGAATCATGAATAGACATCAATCTATTTTTTAAAAATCAGTATAAATGCAGGCTATCATTTAATGTATAAAAATAAGTATTAAAACACCAGCGGGAGGCCACGGTGTAGTTTCATGTTCCACACACACACACACACACACACACACAATTTTTGTAAAACAGATCAGATATTATATATTATAAACATATATATATATTGCTGTTTCGCCTAAGTTCCAGCTGCACGCGCCGCGGAGCAACACGTGGTGTTTCCTTACTGAACCAATCAGTACTTTTAAGGAATCGGCTGAATCAATGATTCAACTCACTCGTTAAGAGGGTGACTTGCCGCCACCTACTGGCTGTTTTAGTTTCATATTTACGCGTATCATTTCATTGATTCCACAATTTCATATTTATATATTCAGAATGTTACATTTAAAATATTAATCTCATAATGGCTTTTATGCCACTGTAACTAAAGTGTAAAGGTTAAGCAGTCTGTGTAAATATAGGCTACCTAACGGTGCTGTTTGAATGGGCATGATGATGGCGTGAGATGCGTGTCTCACTGCATTAACATGAGCATGCACTTTTGTTTGATTTAATCCCGGATCCCTAAATCCAATTGATGACTTTTGATTAATCAGTATCTAAGAGCAGCATCTGTGAAATATGCGTTATATTTTAAGCATTCGAAATGCCACGTGTTATGCATTGCAAAATTAAGAAACCCGAATGTAAACTGTATTTGCAGTCGCGTTTCAAACGCATTGATCATAATGCTTGTGTAGACTTCAGTGAAATGCGCTGGTTTCTCTCGACGTTCTGAGCTGGTGGGTGCGAGTCTCATTGACAAACAACTCAAGCTCTTATCAGCTCCATCCAGCGCATTTACATTAAATGTGATTTGATAATTTCACGCGTTTCCATTGCCAAGTGTCTTCCTCCAAGTGTCGCATAGCAGACCTGTTGTTGTGCAGTTTCTGTTCATGTGCGCCAAGACATTTTAGAAATCTCCACCGGATAATGTTTTACGGCCATGTCCCTAATAAAGTATATGTAGGCTATGTGTGGTAACCCTATCTACATACAGTTAGGGTGATATTTAATGACTAGATTGCCTTCTCTATGCAACTTAGCCAAACTCGTTTCGTTTGGTCACACCACAAGGTGTCACTGTGGCCTCAAAGCTTCAGCACCGCCGCTCTGAGATCGATTGCTAATGTCTGAGGTGAAACACGCCCCACTCATTAGCATACAGACACAGAAATACATAAATAAATAAATGTAGAAATAAAAAAATGTGAAAATAAATAAATGTAGGAATAAATACATATATACATGAATAAATGTGGAAATAAATAAAAGTGGAAATAAATAATTGTATAAATAAATTTATAAAAAAATAAATAAATGTGGAAAAATATATAATTACACATAAATAAGGAAATAAAAGCACAAATACTCATTTATTTGTGCTTTTTTACATTTCTTCATGGATTTATTTATGTATTTATTTATTTTTAATATTGTCAATTTTGGCATTCCATCCTGTTAAGATGCGCGACACTGCGAATTAATACAATTTTAGTTAACCCCATCACATGTAAGCTAAGTCTATGAACTTTAGTGAGAATTGAACTAAAAGTGAGTCAAACCGGCGAGTGCCCCGCGAGCGCGGTCCAGCATTCCCGGTTCAGGAACGCCTCTCTCGGAGTCCACTCTGGACATTAAGCGGCCAGTCAATTATATTGCTCCCTCCGTTTTAAACCAAACATTTCAATTACTTGCATATATACCTGATGTCAAGACACAGTGCTAAGTGTATCGGAGTATTGTTATTTTATCATTTGGTTTTCTTCTTTATAGATTGGACCAAACGTGGTGGAATTTCTTCACCGGACAGAATTAACGAAGCCCTTTCATTTTGTTCCGCCATGGGAAACATCCGGCATATATCTCAGGCTTTTGTCATTTTGAATGGACAAGTTCTGGAACAAACCACGCTGCTTTCAGCTGTTGATGTATGTTTCAACGCATTTTATGTGTTTTGATGTTAACTTTCCCAGGCAATGCGCTTCTACCTGGGAATTTCTCCAGACTGTTGTTTTTCAAATGAAGGGGAATGAATCATCTGCTATTCGATTTCTTCGCTGCTCTTTGCTTGCTGAGGAATAACTTAACTTTTATTTTTTCCTTGATGTTTTTGTTAATATCTGTATTCGTTTAATTTAAATACAGTGAAAGTANGAAACCCGAATGTAAACTGTATTTGCAGTCGCGTTTCAAACGCATTGATCATAATGCTTGTGTAGACTTCAGTGAAATGCGCTGGTTTCTCTCGACGTTCTGAGCTGGTGGGTGCGAGTCTCATTGACAAACAACTCAAGCTCTTATCAGCTCCATCCAGCGCATTTACATTAAATGTGATTTTGATAATTTCACGCGTTTCCATTGCCAAGTGTCTTCCTCCAAGTGTCGCATAGCAGACCTGTTGTTGTGCAGTTTCTGTTCATGTGCGCCAAGACATTTTAGAAATCTCCACCGGATAATGTTTTACGGCCATGTCCCTAATAAAGTATATGTAGGCTATGTGTGGTAACCCTATCTACATACAGTTAGGGTGATATTTAATGACTAGATTGCCTTCTCTATGCAACTTAGCCAAACTCGTTTCGTTTGGTCACACCACAAGGTGTCACTGTGGCCTCAAAGCTTCAGCACCGCCGCTCTGAGATCGATTGCTAATGTCTGAGGTGAAACACGCCCCACTCATTAGCATACAGACACAGAAATACATAAATAAATAAATGTAGAAATAAAAAAATGTGAAAATAAATAAATGTAGGAATAAATACATATATACATGAATAAATGTGGAAATAAATAAAAGTGGAAATAAATAATTGTATAAATAAATTATAAAAAAATAAATAAATGTGGAAAAATATATAATTACACATAAATAAGGAAATAAAAGCACAAATACTCATTTATTTGTGCTTTTTTACATTTCTTCATGGATTTATTTATGTATTTATTTATTTTTAATATTGTCAATTTTGGCATTCCATCCTGTTAAGATGCGCGACACTGCGAATTAATACAATTTTAGTTAACCCCATCACATGTAAGCTAAGTCTATGAACTTTAGTGAGAATTGAACTAAAAGTGAGTCAAACCGGCGAGTGCCCCGGAGCGCGGTCCAGCATTCCCGTTCAGGAACGCCTCTCTCGGAGTCCACTCTGACATTAAGCGGCCAGTCAATTATATTGCTCCCTCCGTTTTAAACCAAACATTTCAATTACTTGCATATATACCTGATGTCAAGACACAGTGCTAAGTGTATCGGAGTATTGTTATTTTATCATTTGGTTTTCTTCTTTATAGATTGGACCAAACGTGGTGGAATTTCTTCACCGGACAGAATTAACGAAGCCCTTTCATTTTGCTGCATTGGTGTATGGTTTGCCAGCTGCACTGTCTGCTGTGGAAAGGAAGTCACTCCAAAGGGTCATTACCACAGCCCAGAGAATCATTGTTCACACTCTCCCATCACTGGAGAGACTGAGCAGTTCTCACTGTCTCAAGAAGGCAAGAAATATCCTAAAAAACTCATCTCACCCCGGTCATTCTTTATTTGAACTACTGCCCTATAGGCAGGAGGTACAGAACAATTAAGACAAGGACAAATAAGCTAAACAATTTTTTTATCCAAAGGCCATCATCGCTTTAAATGCTGCCATATAAACTGACCTCAGAGTGAAATATTTGTTCTAGTTCATGAGCAATTTCTAAGGGATCATGCAAATTATGAAAATGTGACGAATGTGTGTGTGTGTGTTTTTCGTAACTTCCCAGCAAACACAGAACGTTCCCCTAACGTTAGTTTTTGGCTCCCTTTTGGTTCTTTTTTGGAAACCAAAAAATAACGTTTTAAGAATGTTCTTTTCAGATTTTGTTTTTTGCAACCAGAGAATAACGTTCCCTGATGGTTATTTTTGGTTATTATTTAATGGTAACAATTGTCAAGATCACATTAACACGTGTTATACTGACCAAATGAAAATCATAAATGTGCACTTTAATTGCTGAAAATACTAAACTAGTTAAGCGAAATGAAAATTCACTCATAAATCCACGTGTATTTCTTTAGTGGGTTTGTATGTGTGTGCTCGAGCACGTGCATTCTCTGCTCTGCCGCGCACTCCCGTCATTTAAAAATTAACTGTCATTTCGTTTTAGCCTACCTCACTCACTAACACATTAGTTTAAGCGGTTTAATTATTTAAATTTTTAATTAAAAAAACATACAGATTTGAGAGTATTCTTATATTTTCGATTGATTTGACACATCTAAACGAACAGACCATGATGTAAGGATTGAAACTCAAGGCTTTTGATTGTTATATCTAAAAACGCAGTTATCCTGAAGATAATTAAATGTTTATTCTTCTGTCAATAAATATCTGCTTTAAATCCGGTGTATTGTGTTAAAGTCATTGGTTATTTTATTTCAATATCATGTCTGATGCTGAGGTACACACAGTGTGGTTTTATTATGGTATACTGTGATGTTTAAATTGAAAATTACTTCAGTAATGAAAAAGGATCAAGTTAATAGAAGAATCTAATGCATTGATTTCATCCTCCATATTGTGTGCTGATGTATTTTATTTTAATTAACGTTAGATTAGATAAGCGATGGATAAAAACATAGCATGGATGTACTCATACAGTAAATGACGTGTAGTAAGGCCAAATGTACCCAAGAAAAATATTTTAGGCTAACGTTCTAGTACCCAGAAAGTTTTTTTAAGGTTTGTTTTTGGGTTTCTTTACGGAAATAAAACGTTAGTTTCGTGGTTTCTATAACGTTAGTTTTTGGTTAGAAAACTTTTGGAAAGAAAACTTTCCTGGAGAACCAAAAACGAACCTTAGAAAATAACGTTCTGGGTACCAAAAAACTAACGTTAGGAATACGTTATTGGAACCAACAATTGTTAGTTGGGTAATAATCCTCATTATTACTTATTATTATGTTTTGTTTCACCTAAGGATTTGCATCCCATTTCGTTTTACTATGTACAGGGACAATAAATTCTATTCTATTCAACACATTTTTGTCCACAGAAACATATCATAAAACAGATCAGATATTATATATTATAAACATATATATATATTGCTGTTTCGCCTAAGTTCCAGCTGCACGCGCCGCCGAGCAACACGTGGTGTTTCCTTACTGAACCAATCAGTACTTTTAAGGAATCGGCTGAATCAATGATTCAACTCACTCGTTAAGAGGGTGACTTGCCGCCACCTACTGGCTGTTTTAGTTTCATATTTACGCGTATCATTTCATTGATTCCACAATTTCATATTTATATATTCAGAATGTTACATTTAAAATATTAATCTCATAATGGCTTTTATGCCACTGTAACTAAAGTGTAAAGGTTAAGCAGTCTGTGTAAATATAGGCTACCTAACGGTGCTGTTTGAATGGGCATGATGATGGCGTGAGATGCGTGTCTCACTGCATTAACATGAGCATGCACTTTTGTTTGATTTAATCCCGGATCCCTAAATCCAATTGATGACTTTTGATTAATCAGTATCTAAGAGCAGCATCTGTGAAATATGCGTTATATTTTAAGCATTCGAAATGCCACGTGTTATGCATTGCAAAATTAAGAAACCCGAATGTAAACTGTATTTGCAGTCGCGTTTCAAACGCATTGATCATAATGCTTGTGTAGACTTCAGTGAAATGCGCTGGTTTCTCTCGACGTTCTGAGCTGGTGGGTGCGAGTCTCATTGACAAACAACTCAAGCTCTTATCAGCTCCATCCAGCGCATTTACATTAAATGTGATTTGGATAATTTCACGCGTTTC
The DNA here is from genome assembly GCF_024868665.1 of Triplophysa rosa. Taxonomy (NCBI): domain Eukaryota; kingdom Metazoa; phylum Chordata; class Actinopteri; order Cypriniformes; family Nemacheilidae; genus Triplophysa; species Triplophysa rosa. The sequence goes on from NC_079894.1 coordinate 3,580,945, forward strand.
CATTGCCAAGTGTCTTCTTCCAAGTGTCTCATAGCAGACCTGTTGTTGTGCAGTTTCTGTTCATGTGCGCCAAGACATTTTAGAAATCTCCACCGGATAATGTTTTACGGCCATGTCCCTAATAAAGTATATGTAGGCTATGTGTGGTAACCCTATCTACATACAGTTAGGGTGATATTTAATGACTAGATTGCCTTCTCTATGCAACTTAGCCAAACTCGTTTCGTTTGGTCACACCACAAGGTGTCACTGTGGCCTCAAAGCTTCAGCACCGCCGCTCTGAGATCGATTGCTAATGTCTGAGGTGAAACACGCCCCACTCATTAGCATACAGACACAGAAATACATAAATAAATAAATGTAGAAATAAATAAATGTGAAAATAAATAAATGTAGGAATAAATACATATATACATGAATAAATGTGGAAATAAATAAAAGTGGAAATAAATGATTGTATAAATAAATAAATGAAAAAATAAATAAACGTGGAAAATATATAATTACACATAAATAAGGAAATAAAAGCACAAATACTCATTTATTTGTGCTTTTTTACATTTCTTCATGGATTTATTTTTGTATTTATTTATTTTTAATATTGTCAATTTTGGCATTCCATATATGCGAGTCAATTTATGTAATGGCGATCTGAGGTAACAGTTGCTGGTCATCTAAGTTACATCACTAATGTTAGTTAAGACACTGTTGCCTTGCAAAATGTTACAAATTCTGCTCATTTCAATAAATATTTACTTAAAACGTAAAACACGTACCTTTAAATTGCTCCAACCAGTGGCTTTGCCCCATTGTTCTTTATAAAAATGAAAGTTGCGTAGTACACTCAACGTCTTAAGGGCGGGAAGCGCGTGAGCCTCTTCAAACAACCCAGCGGTGGGCAAAAACAACCCAGCACATTAACCCAGCGGGTTTAACCCAACACCTGGAAAACTAAAACTACCCAAAAAGTGTTTAAAATGTGGAAAAATAACCCAAAAAAACAACCCAACGGACTCAACCCAGCGTTATGGGTTAAAAAATAACCCAGCCATTTTTAGAGTGTACTTGTTGAATTTTGTTGTATGTTCATTTTATTAAATAAACAATTTGTTGGAGAGGCAAGTTTAGCCAAATAACGGTTCTTTCCGGTTTCTTTTGCTTGTTATCAGAAATGGCACTCTATTGTTTGTGAATGTGTAAGATAAGTGCAGCCCACTGACGCGCGCATGCGCAATAACGTTTGTTCATGTCGTCACTTTGAAACCGTCTATAGTGTTTCTTTAACATGTTTAGTACATCCTTTTATACGCTGCACCATTCACATACTGCTGTATGTTACACCATGTGGTCCACACATGTGGTTTCACATAGTTTTCTTTGATAGGTCTGAGGGAAAAGTTTTATTACTCGATTGATGTCTTTTTAATTACATTGATTATTTTATGATATTATTTTATGTATTAAGAATAAAAGTTCAAATTTTGGTAAAATTGTGTGCGTGCGTGCGTGCGTGTATTGAGGGGTCACAATGTGCTCTTTCTATTAGGCTGTGTTGTTTGTTCAAATAAATGTAAGCAATAAAAGTTTATCCTAAAAGCTTATACGACTGCTGCAATATTTTGTGTAATAATAATAATATGTGTAAATGATTCTGGGGGGACGTCTCTGCTCAGGCTCTTGGCTATGCATCAACTTCCTTCTTTTGGAGAAGACAAACCTGTTCTCTGGGTGTATTTTCTTTATTCTGTATTTTCATTTCCCCTGACATCATTTTTTATTTATTGTGAGTTGTCGGTGACGGCAGAAATAAAAAATGTTGTTGTTGAATATTAGTGTACCCTCTCACAAATAGCATTTATTTGTTTTACACAGTGTAACTTAGTGTAAATAGCAATGAAAAGCATTTTCTTTGCACTATTTACAGTGTAAACCGCATTAAAGACTATTTGCCCTGTATACAGTGTAAACTAAGGCCTACTTATATAACTGTGCATGCACAGTATTAATAAAATTGTAGAACGCAAAATGGCAAACATACAAATCTCACTATGTTACAGCATTGACTACATGGTTCTGTACAGCTTTATTAGCTTTTCTCTTCCATGTCTCTTATTGAATATGAAACCGTATCGAAGCATATTTCAAAAATGGTTTGCTTTATGTGGATTAAGTGAAGACATCTTGGTGACAAAGACCCTTTTCCAGACACGGCTCAAATCTAATCCCTTTTAAGTCACATTTTTAATCACAATTTTAGGTCTACTAACTTAAATCTATTCTGTGAAACCATGTTGAAAACCATGCACATTGCATTCAGTAAAGTGATCTTTATTCAATTATTTTTCTCACATGAAGCCCAGATCAACCATGATAGAGACTGCAAATCAGAGATTAGAGACACAATTTGAGAAGCAGGTCTATGACTAATGCAATGGCGTCATCTAGTGTCTGTTTTGAGCTCTTACATGTGGTTGTAAATCTAGAATTGCAGTTTTGAAATGCTGTCAATAGGTGTCAGTGGGTACTCATATTTTACTGTGGAAACGATCTCGACCTGCGCCCTCTGTTGGAGGCTTCTGTCACTGTCTTCACTAGCCAGTAGTTGGACAGATTTACTGAGGAATTAGACCGAATATGTGCATGACTTGAATGTATTTATCACATTGTGTGTCGATGTACATATTATAAAATGTCGCTGTGAATAATATACTGAAAATTAAATGAATAGCAATACAGTACAAACCACAACATTAATCCTCATTTTGCATTGCATTTTGCATTTAAAAAGAGACGTCTCTTTACACGTCTACACGTTTTCATTCATTTTATTTCATTATTTATTTAACTTAAATGGCTAGGGTGCTTATCACGAAACATGCAAGAAAACCATCAAAATGGTCATTTTCACATCACATGAATGTATTCCCAATAGGATACTAACCTTGATACAATATGTGATTTGGCATATTTGACTAATAACATCGTTTAATAAATATTTTTAAACATAAATGTTGCAGGGAAACTATAGGCCTACATGGTGGCATATTATACGGTTTGTAATAGACCAAAGTCATGCATGTGCTACATTTCTTGCACTCTTTGCAAGGTGCAAAGTGTGCAAGATGTGCATGCACCAGTCTTCCTGTCCTCATTCCTGTCACCCACCCACCCACACACACAAAGACACATGCGCAAACACACACAAACACACATCCTGTCTTACCTGCAGAAGAGAAAAAAAACCGCAGGCGTCTGTGACGCAAGCAGGAAGTGAGATGCTGTTTCTTATTTCTGCACAGCGCCCACTTCCTGTGGAAAAAAATAATACTGACATGAAAACTCTTGATACCAATCATCCTACTTACCTACTTTCAGAATGGTGTCAGAGGTTGTCTTTAAGACTTAAGGTGACTTTTTACAATGTGTAAATAATGCAGAGTTCTTACCGCTATAACATCAGCACAACAGTTTTGTTACATTGCATGCAAAAAAGTAACAGTGATGTTATTCTCATGAAAATAAAATGATTTGAAAAAACTGCTGCAGTTCTAAACATTTACATTGAATCGTTTAGCAGACGCTTTTATCCAAAGCAACTTACAGAGAGTTCAGGCAGCAATAAGCGATATGTCATACAGACATGCATGTGTAATAAACAATGTCTGGAAGATTTAAGAAATTTCATTTCAAGAATAAATCTTGCACTTATCTGAAATGCACATTCAAAGCGGTACTTTGGGTAAACTGGTTTTGTAACAGTCAGGGTTTGATACATTTCCAGTTTGTGTCTGTGTAAATGTTGGAAAAGAGTGTCAGACTTTTTCCGTGTACATGGTTTTTCAATTTGTGTTTTTCGTATTTACATTTCTTTCTTCATTTAAAGGTCACAAGATGTACAGTTTTGTGTAATCCACCTACAGGCTTATTCTGGTGCCTTATTCCACTTTAACATGACAGTTTATGTGTGGAGACGGGAATAGCACTTTAGATTCACATGACACATGACATACAAAAGCATGTTTATGAAAGTGTGTTTATTTTTTATTATTATTTAGCAGAAGACAACTCGTTTTTGACTGTTGTTGCTATATTTGTGTCATTGATCTTGCTTATATTTTTCAGTTACTCGCGAGCTGTTTTCTCAACTCCTAATACTGTAAATGACACATTGATGTAAATGATTGGAAATCCATCCAACTACTTAGGAGCTAAAGGCAACTAACCTTGATTGTTTCAAAATGTTTGAAAACACTTCTTTTAAAAGTAGTACAGTAATGCATCATCAAATATGCAAAGAGCAAACGATTTTCAATTCTGATAAGATCATCATTTTTTTCAATTGTTCAATTTTTCAATATATATTTTAATTTGTAATGCTGCTCTACCCATCAGTCACACGGGCCGATGAAGGTCTTGATGTGACTGATGATGACGTGTCATATGAATTACTGTATTACTGTAACTACAAGAATATTAACCATTTCATGCATGAACTATAACATCCTCATTCATGGTTTTTATTGCTCCGAACAATTTTTCTCTTTTCACGTCGTGCACATTTAAGGAGGTGGGAGTGCATAGGATGATGCACTAGTGTAGTTGATACGCAACTATGGCATTAAAACCCATGCAAACACAAGAAATTACTTTTCGATTTCTGTCCACTGTAGTGACCTCTGTGCATAAAAGAATTGACCCAAAAATGAAAAATCTGTCATCATTTACCTTTACATTTACCACGTCATTTCAAACCCGTATGACTTTTTTTCTTATGCATGCCACAAAAGAAGATATTTTGAAGAATGTTTGAAGAGCGCTGAACAACGGCGTTGGTAACCATTGTTCAGTTACCAACATTCTTCAAAATATCTTCTTTTGTGGCCTGCAGAATATACAAATTCATACGGGTTTAAAAAGACAAAAGGGGGAATAAATGATTTCATTTTTGGATGATCTGCTGCTGACGTCGTCCTTTATCTGTTGCTCATGTTAACTTGCTCATGCTGAAAAAAAATAGGAGTTAAATTGTTGTGACAAGGTGGTACTTGAATATTCAGATTTGGCCTTAAAAGTGTGAGAACTGCTGCACAGAGGTCTAATCGTATATGATCATACCTTATAGGCTACTGCTGAGTAGAAACCGGATGTCCTGCCCCTAAATGTTGTTTATTATACATGAACATTTTGTCTTCTAGGAAATGTGTCTTGAAAAGGTATAATGAGGTCATCCTGACATCATGTAGTGTGGACTAATAGTGTTCACCGCTGTGTGCTACAGGGGTAGACCCCACAGTACATACGGTACCTTCCTTAAAGACAAGACAACAAGACAGTGCTGGTCTGTCTGTACTCAGGATCTTATCTACTAAATCTTAAATAAATACAAACTAGATTTCTAAATTAAAAAATGTATGTAGCTCTTTAACTTTATGTTTTGTGCTTCTTTGCAATGATGGATGTTTAAAACAGCGCAAAACTGAACTTAAATATGCACAACAAAGATTATAAAATTGTACACCCTCAGAAAAATAAAAATTGTAACTAGGGCGGTACCCTTTAAACAGTGCACTTTTCACCTAAAGAGTGCATAGAAGCAGCTCAAAATTGCATATTGGAACCGAATGAATACATATCTGTACCTAAAGGGTAACAACAAAAAACACAACATACCACCTTTAATACTTCACCGTTTACATGCATCTTCATTGCATTAAAATCTGACAGGATGTTTAAAATACCTTTATTTGTATTTATTTATTTCATCCTCAAAAAATGATGACACAGAAAAACATCAACAGGAAGTGTGGGTGATTTTGTTTGCGTGGAAAACAGGTGCTGTGGATGTGGGCGCTGAGCGGTGAGTTGAAGTCTGCGTGGGGTGTACAGACAGAGATCTGACAGCTGACATCTTGAGAGCTCGGTTTTCCGCTTCACACGCCTCTGGTTTCTAACCATGGAAAACACAAGGCACTTCCCGGATGAGGTGGACAAGTTTAGAAAAAGGCGGGTACCTTTTTTGCTGTTATTTACAGATGTTTTTTATTTGTTTACTCATACTCTAAGCCTGGTTTCACATAAATGAACTAGTTCATCAACCACAAACTGCTACAAATTTCACATTTGCATATGTTTTATTCACAGACACAAGCATTGGTTATTTTGCATAAACTAGAATACTATGTACAGTATTTTTGTTAACACTGTCTGTACACATAATGATTTTTTGCTCTCCATAGTTTAGCGCTCTGCAGTCTGCACTTACAATGTCACAGAATGTTAAAATTGAAAGAAAAAGTATTTGACTTGCAAATAAATACAGTTCAGTTGGAGCTGTTAAAAATAAGTCAAAAGACCAAGAATGAAGAACGTCCTGGTTACTGTCCTACATGTGGATTTTATAACACATATTAACACACTTTTCATTTACCACGTGAGGGGATATATATATATATCTGAAGAGTTGGACGATTTCAGCAGCAACAACATAAACAAACGTTATGTGGCCCAAATTTAACTTCCGTTAGACCTAGGCAAAGAATCAACAACCCTATTTTCATCTTAAAATTAATATGAACTTCAATATTAATGTAATTCAAAGTTAACTTTGGGCCGGGCGCGTTCGTTCAATGAAACTATCTACAGAATGATACAATGTGATGGTTTATATACACTGTAACAACGTAATTTTCTTTTTACAGTTTATTTTTGAAATACGGTCAAAAACTGTAAAATTACAAAAAAAGACAGAAAAATTTACAAGAAAAACGGGGAAAACTATTTATTATAAATCCTTATATCCTGTAAAAATATTATTTTACGGTATATTTTTGTCAATCCAGCTGACAGAAAAATTCAGGTTTTTTTACGGTATTCTTTTTACAGAGTACAGCAATACAATAATATACTATGCCAAGAAAGCCTATGCAAAAGCACGAAATGATGTCTTGAATAACTGTTCGTTGTGGTGACCTCGGTGCTTGAAAGGGTTAAATACTGTGCACTTCCATAAGAAAAAGAGCATTTGATACATGGAACTCATTGTGCACACTTGTCTATTGAGTATAGGGATGGGTCAAGCTTGTTTAATTACATGCATATACTTTACAAGCACAACACATGCACACAACTGTGATAAAGTACATTTTTTCTAATATAGGTGCACTGCAATTACACCTACAGAAATATTAAGCGAGTACATAATTTCTTCCGTTTCATTTATCTGCGTGCCACATGTAAACCCAATTAAACCAACCGTAAACATACACGTATGTTTGAGGGACAGGTTTAAGGACTACATTGTTGTCAATCCGTCCAGTCACTCAGATTGATGACGTACACTATGAACTTGCTAGCAGCATTTTTATTTCTACCCTTACATGCAGTAAAAGTCCACTTTATTGGTATAACCTCATGAAGTTGAGTCAGTCATGTTAAATAAAATAAATGACCTACATGAAAACACTGATTTTGATTTTCCTACGAGGCACATTTTGTAGTTTTCTGGACAAAACTATCTATAGTTTTGCAATTAACTGATTAAAAAAAGACAAGCACATGGAACAAACGGTCACACTTTATTTTAAGGTCCAGTTCTCGGTTTTAGTAAACTATTAACTACGACTTTTGCTTAGTTAACTCTTAATTTGTTGCTTATTAATAGTTAGTAAGGTAGTTTAGGTTTAGGTATTGGGTAGGATTAGGGCTGTAGAATATGGTTATGCAGTATATGTGCTTTATAAGTGCTTATAAACAGCCAATATGCTAATAATAGGCATGCTAATAAGCAACTAGTTAATAGTTAGAGAATTGTTCCTTATACTAAAGTGTTACCGAACAAACCATGAATATTATTTTCAATAATGATTTTTAACACAGGTTGTGTTAAAAGTAACACAAAATGCGTTGTCCCAAGAAATAAAACAGAGATGTGTTAAGTTAAGGACAACACATGAATGTGTTATTTTTGAACATTAGATGGGTCTGAATGGGAACAACACTCAAAAACCAACAGCAATATATAATCTGCTGTTATTATTATTGTGCAGTTCAATTTTTTTTACTTCAGGTCTTGTTTAGTTATCTGTAAGTGCATGGAGGGAAAGCCCCTGACGAAATGTGCTCATGCTAACATGTGAAGGAGACAAAAATGAAAATTCTGTCATAATTTATGATTGTCCTTGTCATTTCAAACCGGTATGACTTTCTTTCTTCACCAAAACACAAAAGAAGATATTTTGAAGAATGTTGTTAACCAAACCACGGCAGTACACAAGGTACATCTGTCTACCACAAATATTAAAGATTCAGATCAGATCATTTTTAAATGAATCGACGTTTACAAAGAGTTTACAAAGATTTCTAGATGTCTTATATCTTTTATCGGGTGGCAGGGGAACACTAGTTTTGTTTGTAATGATTTGGAAAAAAACACATTTAATCTACAGTGACATAACATTAAAGCTTAAAGGGGCCGCAGTGTAGATCTATGTTTAGGGTTCAGTTTGGGTCATGCATCGGGTCATGGGGTTGTTTATGTTTAATTTGATCACTGTCTGATAGATAAACCACAGCATACCATATAACACAACCCTAATCAGTTCAAGTATAAATTAAAATGTACATAACACACAACAGTGATCTACCTAACTGAAAGAAATCAAACGTATCAATTCATATAATTGATAGAACTTGTTTATAAGAGTATAGTCACCTGACCACAGAAACTATAACAATGTTAAGAAGCATTACATGACTCAAAGTGTTCTCATTAACCATTTTCTGGAGACACTTGAAGAGGAAGTGGCCAGCGTGCACAGTTTCTTTTTTCATTTCAGATGCGTGTAGATTTGAAAGATCAGATCTGTGTTCTCATTTTGAGTGTCAAGGGCAAACAACAAAGATGATGAATAATTCTGCTGTAGCATGGAAACTAAAGCAAGAGATCTCAGAAGAGCACAACATTGTTGGACATTATGTACTCATTTACATGTAGTCATTTAAATAATAATAATCAGTCATATGTAAAAAAAATAGGCACACCACTATGTTTTTTACACCATTAAAACCAGAATCAGGTGTTCAAGAGGATGTCAGCGAATAGAAATAGGGGCCGGTTGCACAAAACTGTTTTAGACCAGTCTTACAAGTTAGACTAGAGTTTACTTTTTAAGTCAATTGCATAAAATCTTAGATGGGTCTAATTTAAGACAAAAAATTGAGACTGATGGCCCCTGGCAAAAAAATGGCCTGACTTTATATTGTGCTATAAGGTAGCAAATATCTTAATAAATGGACAATAAGAAGAGGAAGATCTTTCAAAGACCAATCAAATTCACTGGAAGTCTTATGAAAATGCTGGAGATTTATTTTGCGTACATATTTGATGGTTTGTGAAACCGACCGATTTACACTATTAATGTTCACAGTTATTATAGTCCAAACCTTGTTTTTATGATTATTTGCTCTGTTATCACAAAATTTGTTCATTTAAGTTGTTTTGACAGCATTGTATTCCTCTAATATGCCAATATTTTTATTAAAGAAAAGCTGGGTTTAGCGCATACTGTCGGCCATTTTGTATTAAGTTGTTCAGTGTCTTACTTTTTCTACAATTTAGACCGTCTTACCAAAGACTACCACGAGCTTATTTTATGCAACAGTCTTTCTTCGTTGACTTTAGTTAGTCAGACTTATTCTTAAAACCATGGCTATGTTTATTCAAGCCGCCCCTGCTCGTGGAGGTGGAAGCTGTCTTATTAAAACCTCTCACATCTGGTGATCCCTTTGCTTTGAGGTGTGTAATATCATCATGCCAAGATTTAAAGAGTTCTGTGAGGCCTTCAAAAAAAAGGCTGTGGATGCCTATGAGTCTGGCAAGAGAAAAACTACACCATTCTACTGTAAAATAAATCATCTGTAAGTGGTACAGATTGTAAATGCGAATTTGATCTGGACATTTTCAACTTGATACTCTTTCCAAGAATAAATAGTATTATAATGTAATGTTTAATGCAAAATACTACTTATAATAACTGCATGTTGTTTCATTGATATTCAGCCAAACAAATTCAGGGCCTATAGCCTTTAAACCATTGAATCATTTATACGTTCACCCTAGATATGGCCCCAGACATCATATTAGATGGATGATGCATAAGATTAGAGTAAACGAACACATGGCACAAACGTGTGTGAGAGCTGTCCATGTGCTCCAGGACATCAGAGGCACAATAACAGCATTTTCATGTACTCTGTTCGCTATCAGTACACTTCATAACAAAGGATATCAAAGCATCTGGCTTGTAAACATTTGAGTTACTTTGTGTTGGGGAAGGTTTTGACATCTGCATGTCCATTTTGTAAATAAAGCTAACTTTATTGTGATTAATAGACGATTAAGGAAATGTTTATTTTGAGGTCCAGTTCTCGTTTTAGTAAACTATTAACTACGACTTTTGCTTAGTTAACTCTTAATTTGTTGCTCATTAATAGTTAGTAAGGTAGTTGTTTAGGTTTAGGTATTGGGTAGGATTAGGGCTGTAGAATATGGTCATGCAGATTACGTGCTTTATAAGTGCTTATAAACAGCCAATATGCTAATAATAGGCATGCTAACAAGCAACTAGTTAATAGTGAGAATTGGTCCCTATACTAAAGTGTTACAAAAATTTCTTAATTCAACCCAATCTCTAAACCTATAACAACTGCCTTATAAACAGTAATTAGTAGTTTATCGAGGCAAAAGTCATAGTTATTAACCCTAATCCAAAGTGTGACCATAATTACTGTAAAGCTGCTTTGCATCAGTGCAAAACTGCACTGTACTTTTTTTTGTAAAAAAAACAGAAATTTACTGTAAGCTGGAGAAACAGAAATATAATATAACGTTTTGTCCCTGAGAATTACATTTTCCTAGTTTTTCTTGTAAATTTGCGGTCTTTTTCTGTAATTTTACGTTTTCGACTGTTTCAAAAATACAAAAAAAACATGTAAAAGAATAGTTGAAATTCAGTTTTTTTACATTTTACATGGAAAATCTGTAAAAAAATAACAAAAATTCTGTACAGTTAAATTTTTTATGGAAAGCGCTACACAAATAAATTTGAATGATGAACAGACTCTTATAAGAATGTGTCGCTTTCCTTATATATAAAAAAAAAACAGGGCAAAAGACATGCACTGTACAATATAGCATGCGTCATAAATTAAACAATTGATTTCATTTGAACATTTACATAAATAATTTGTATTACCGAACAAATAATTTATTATGTCAATTGTTAAATGTTGGGTTAAATTTGATCTTATATTAATCTTTGGCATGTTAATCTTTCATTCCTTTTTGCAAAGCAATAAAACCACAAAAAACAAACTGGTGTATATGTAGTTTAATATTTATTCAAAACAATCATTAATGAAAAATAACTATCATTAGAAGGAAGCATAAGTAAACATGTTTGCAAAAGTGATCGCCTCAAGGGCACAAAGCTTCAGGTGTAAATGTCCAAATCAAAATGTAATGGCTGACTGACAGAAGTCATTTTTCTCGTAGTAATTTACTTTCAAAAAGTAATGGTTTTTAAATGATTTAAAATCACGTATACACTCATTAAATAAATTCTTAAGCAAGGTTAACTCTTTAAAGAAAGTGTTTGTACAGAATAATACAAAATATGGTGTAAGATGATGATGAAGGCTGCATTAAATCTACTAAATGCTAACATGCAATATACTTCTATTGTACTGTAAACTAGAACGGTTATTACAGTATACAAGACATTCAAACATTTACAGTATTTAAGATCATATACACTAGGTTACATTATCCCTTATTATTTATGATTATTATTATATTAACAACAACAGTGAAGATCTGATGGTTCTTAAAGATCTGAATCTTTTGTTGAATCCGCATGTTGAAGTGACTGGGATTCTTTGCGAGATCTGAAAGACAAATAACTGATTAAGTACAGTTCTTTTAACCAGAAAATATTTTGCATCATTTACTCCGGACATCATATACTTACTTTAGCTCATCCATTTAGCCTTGACGGTCATCAGGACGTTGAACACAACAGTCTTCAGAAAGAGAATTCTCAGCCAAAAGATGCCCAGCGACATGAAGTTCATCTTTTCATCTGCAGAACAGATGATTATGATTAGTACACATATAAACATGTTCAGTGTGCTTTTGTGGTACTGCCCATTTTTTACTCCCTAGTGGTCTTACTATATTAAAATCAGTTTGAGCTTGTTCTTGCAAAAAAAGCAAAACTTACCAATTTCCAATTAACTATTGTGAACGGACGATCCCTCTTTACAACCACCTGAAAGTAGAATAAAGCATTTATATAATGCAACCGAATATTTTTTAGAACAAACTCAGCTGATAAAGTTTTTACATGATCGTTCTTACCTGTTTCTTGGCAGTCCATTTCAGCTCCCCAGACAAAAGCACTGTAGGTCTTTTCCCCTTCATATCGCACGGAAATGTTCCGCCCGGTGAATGCCGGTTCGTTGTCCAATGCATTATGTCTCGTGAAGTCCGTTGCCAAACACGAGTCATTAACCTTGTAAATGGATGGTGGTCTTACCTCTTCTGCAAAACAGAAAAATCCAAAATACATTAGTTTGGCACACAACAACATTTAGGGTAGGAGGTTGTGCGGTATGTTGATCAAATTCATTGTAATCATTTCATGTTAGGTGGAAATAAAGCATTGTTGCAAGTACACAAGAAGCTTACTACTACGTTATCAGGCATTACTACAAGTATAACTCTGAAATATTTGATTCTGACTGGTCAGTTACGACACGACATGGTATGCTATTCCCAGATAAAACAGCCTAAACCCTGTCAGGGTTTAACAACCGACTTCTTATACTTTATCCCTAATAAACGTTGGAATGTAACGATTGTTTGCATGTATAAAATAGTAATAATAGTATATGATATTCTTACTTCAAAACCTGACTGAAGAACTGACTTTTTCAGGCACACAGACTGCCGCCTCATCTCAAAAACCCATTCACACTTTCAGATTTCAGTAGTTCCATTCATATTTAGTTCATTCATTTACATTTATTACATGTATATGCATTTGGCAGATGCTTTTATCCAATGCGACTTGCAATGCATTATACTTTACATTTTGTTTCTGAATAATCCCTGTGTAATGCCTGGGATCGAACCCATGACCTTGGCGTTGCTAGTGCCTTGCTCTAACCCCCGAGCTACAGTTTAGTTCAAACGAGTAATAGATTATATTTTGCTAGTACTAGTATCAATCCTTATGTTTCATTTAATGTAATGCAATATGCTGTTAGCAATAATGCCAATTCATAGCTAACTTTAACTGTGCATGAGTTAAAAAGGATGGTTGAAAATTTAAGGTTTATTTTAAAATATAGGCTATATATCAGTTAAATACGATTTAAGTACGGCTTAAATTATTTTCCTATTAGTTTAAAACTATTAACTGCTTTTTGTGCGTTTTGCCTAATGTTTGTTTGATTATTTGCTGTAATTGGCAAGACTATGAATAAAAGTTAAGTTTACGCTATTGAACCGCTTTTTTGTAGCTAACAAACTATAACAATAGATCAGTCTATAAAGCCATCTTCCACCATGTATATTTTAACAATAAAATACAATATACTATGCAATTTAATTTTATAACGATTAAATACGGTAATATAAAGTAGTATATTACAGGACAAACAATATCTGTGTAAAGCGTGTATGTGACGATATTGAATGGCACAGTTCTGTTTAAATTCATCTGTTAAATGAATTGTTGAATAATTCGCTGTTATTTATCTGCTAACTCAATTATTTTTAAAAGTGATTAAGATTTTACTTACTTGACCGCACATACAAGCGAGTTCCCTTTGTAAATATAATTTTGTCAAAGGTTCCAGTCACACAGTGACTGTCAGTGTTATAAATATTCCCATAACGAGAAAATCAAACATTAAATGTTTTGTTTTAATGTTATTTAAAATGCAGCGCTTGTGTTCATTTCATACTTAAAGATTTAAAATGTAAAACCATTCAAATGTCTACATGAGCTGACAAAGTCTGCATAGGAATGCCTGTCTTATCAATGAACTAGTGATTAAAATTGTTGTAAGTAATATAAAAAATGTACAGTAATCCAAAACTTACTGGATAACGCCGCGAGAACAGTTCCACGTCCAAATATTAGTTTTGCTCTGTTTTGATTCACACACTAACAGATCTCAACACATATTTCTGTTCTCCAGAGTGTTAGTGTATAGCGTAACTTAAGAACGTTTGTTACTAATTTAATTTATTGATCAATGTCTACTATAGTAGATTCAAAATGTGATGCAGTAAATTCTAATTATTTAACATTTTAAACTGAACTTAAAAATATTGTACTCACTTGGTTGTACATATAATCGTGATCCCTTTCCAAATATGATTTTGCCTACGTTGTTATTCACACAGTGGTTAGTCGTGGTATAATAACTTTCATGAGCTGGACTGTTAGATGTGATTTTAATGATAACAATTCAACAATTAAAGTAACCTTTTTGTCTTAACCTTTTATAATAATGGGAATTTTAATAAAAATGGGCTTATTAATCATTTTACAATTAATCTTTGTTTACAAATGCTTTTATTTTGTTTTTGATTGTCATAAAAATGGTCTTTGGGATCCAATAAGAAAAATTGGGCTTTGCATTTAAGACTGAATTTAAAACAAAGGTTTTATGAACTTACTGCTTTCTACAAGAAGTTATGTTCCAACGCCGAACAAAAGTTTTTGTCCCGCATTCACACAGCCATTGACAGTATACTAAAAACTAGTTACGACGAGGTTATGGGTTCAACTCCCAGGGAATGCACGTAATGATCAAATACACTGAAAGTCACTTTGTATAAAAGTAATCGCTAAATTCAAATGCATGTAAAATACAAACCTGTTGATATTAAGGGTTTAGAATCAAAACTGTCACTGTCTGTCTGTGTTTGTAACTGTTTTGCTCCCAACACTAAAGAATAATTGTGCAATTGCTTTATATAAAACTTGAAATGACGCAATGAATTATGATAACAACAGTTATAGACTCTCAAATCTGTTCATTAATCCCACCCTCAAAATAACTAATGCAAACCTATAATAATAAAAGATGTTTCATTAATAAGGGATCTATATATGTAAAAAGTGAAAACTGAGCCTTACTCACTTGAAATAACATTTAGCCGAGTACCTTTTCCAAATATTATTTTGTTTCCACCTTGAGTCACACAGCTGTTGACCACATCATACAAACATCCTGCTTATTTTTGGCTTTAAAAATTATGTGAATAAAGGCTATTATTGACCTTATTGACGAATCATTTGAAGTCTAGTCTAGTCAGTCTAGTTATTTGATCATTTAAAGATTGTTTTAAGGATGATATTTGGTGTGTTAAGTGTATCAAATGGTTTACATTAATGAATTCTCAGTTTTCAAATCTGTTAAAGAACAGATCATCCACATTGCACTATTAAATGTTTTGAACGCCTACATATACTTGAAATACTAAACTGTACACAGTAAAATCGCCAGTGTTAAAAAAGGTCAAATTAACACCCACGGTGTATATATAATCATAAATAAAACACTGTGAGAGTTAATTTGACTCTTTTAACACTGGCGATTTTGCTGTGTAGCAATTGTTTTATAAGTAATTTCCATTCAAATTTATTTTGATGTAAAAGTAAATGAAATTTTCATAACTTACTTGCTTGAACAATAAGATTGGTTCCATTGCCAAAGAAAATCTTAAATTGATTATTCACACAGTCATTGATCATGTGCCAAAAACTATCAACCTTCAGCCAGCCAACATCCATTAAACAGCAGTTTAAATTATGACACTTTTAAGTTTTATAAAAATCTTTTGAATGTATTTGAGATTGACATTTTAAGAGTTATAACAGTATCTCCCTCATTTAAAACTTGTTTTGTGTCGTCAACTTTTAATATTGTAGTTTTTAGAAACAAAGTTTCTAGTTCTAAAACAATAAACATTTTGTTTATTATAGTCCTCTGGTCTTTTAACTACGTTTGTCACATAAACAATGCTGCCTAGTTACAATTTACATTTAAACAATGTTTACGACAGTATTTCCACAGTATTTTACTGTTGTTGTTTTCTTAAAAGACCAATAAACTCACTTGATGTTACTGTTAGTGTGGTGCCTCTTCCAAATATGATCTTGTTCGCAACATTCACACATCACTACAGCTCAGTACATTTACCCTTAAGATTACTCTAGCCAATATGGACTTCATAATAAATATGGACTATTAAACTTGATATGGTCTATTATATTTGTATATTGTATATTGAAATCTAATATTCAGTGGTCAATGATATTATCAGAAACTACTCTTATTTTATGCTTTTCTATAACAAAGCACAAACATGCATTTTTTAAACAAACATTTTTTTACATTGACGCATGTAAAATGTAATTATGTGATATTACAGACGACTTACTTGATTGTATAATGAGTTTTGTTCCTTTTGCAAAGTGAACTCGAATCTGATCATTCACACAGTCATTAACACTGTACCAAGAAGTGACAACATCTCTGAACACTATAGAGTTTTTGGACTAAATTATTACAATAAACCCTAATTAATGCATGATTGTTTTCTTTAAACACGTATGTTTCTAAAATCGAATAAAAAAAATTTATGTTAACAACTTTTTTCTCTTTTACCATCACTAAAAACGTTTTATGGTATGATAGCGATTAGAAGAAATATCAGTAAGAAAAAAAGTCTCAGACGAGGCTTAAGGCTAGTCCTGGACTAAAAGGAATGTTTGAGCTGTCTTAACTAAAGTTAACTTGCCCTGACATATAAAATCTATTAGCGACATTGTTTTGTTCTCAAGATGCACGCCGCTAATGTTTTCTCTAAGGCTTAAATATTGCTGCTGTCCCACTGAACCCTCGTATCTCCATATGTCGTGAATTGTTTTTTGTCGTAAATCATTATTATCACCCTTTATGTTTGTCACTGGGTGTCACAAATATCTAATCAATAAAAAGTATTTAAAAGTACAGTCTTTTTTCTATTCCCTGAAAAACAGGACCTGGACATACAAGGTTTCAGATGGACAGCGACGATATCTTAATTTAACTAAATCATAGTCCTGACTTAAGCTAAATCTGTGAAACTTAATGCTCAAGTCTCAATCTAATCAAGTGCTGTAACGGTCTTGTCGTTAAATATATTTTTTAAAGCCTTTAACCAAAGTGAGCAATGTCATAAACACTAAGGGGCAGTTTCCCGGACAGGGCTTGAGCATAGTCCCAGACTAACTTAAATGTTAGAGATGTCTTAATCGAAAACAACTTGCACTGACATATCTTAAAATATTTCAGTGGGATTGTTTTGTCTCAAGATGCCCACCAGTAATGTCTTTTTGTAACATACGTTTTTAAAAACAACTTAAATATCCTAATTTCACCAAGGCCTAGTCCTGGTTTAAGATAATCCCTGTCCGGGAAACTGCCCCTAAATCTACCATTTACCAATAGTTTCTAAATTTACAATTAAAATAAAAAAATGTGATCTACACTTACTTGATAGTACAGTGAGTTTAGTGCCTTTTCCAAAAACAATCTTGGTAATCCCTTGAGTCACACAATGCTCGATTGGACCACGTAAACATGTCGACTACATTTGGTTAACTTTGAAGCCAGACCAACCATTATGGGTCAGTATTTGCCTAATTTTGTCATTTTTAATAGGTTTTTATATTTTACAGCCATTATTACACCGATGTAGAAGTATGTTGTGCTTTTAGAGTATTTTTTTTGCAATAGACAGTTCATTGAAGATGTTCATTTTTGACAAAAATATATCTTAAAACCAGTTTGATGATACAACCCACATCCTAATAATACCCCCCAAGTCCAATAACGGTTATAGGATAAACATTACTAGCATTCTTAGTTCAACTAAATATACATTAAAGCAATAATAATATACTGAAAGACTTTGAAAAAACTTACTTGATTGTACTATGACTTTGGTCCCTTTACCAAAGAAAATCCTATACCCATCATTCACACAACCACTGATCATATAGCAAAAACTAATATACTTCTGAAATCACTTAATACAACTAATAAACAAGAGAGGAAACAAACACACCAAACTATCAATTATTACACTGTATATAAAATAAATAGTCTTACGTCAATTCTATTCTCAGAAGTTCGTTAATAATGTTATGCTACAATTTATAAATCTATACAGCATAGAATCTGCATGTAGAAAATATGCCACTCATTCAACTGGACATTCAAACTGAAGATTATATTTGGCATTTTGACGTTTCCAACAAACTCAACGTTAAACAGTTAATTCGATTGTCATTTGTGAGGCATTTCATCTGCATAGTTGATCTTTCCATATGTTACAGACTATATATGTTATATGGTAAAGTTGATTAGTCAAAACCACTTACTAGAAGTAACAATAAGATTGGTTCCAGATCCGAATACGATCTTGTTGTAGCCAGTATTCACACATCAGTTTATTATGGTACATTTACCAACATGAGTGCACATGGGCCAGTAAAGATCGTGTGTTGTGTTCAGTTGTGTTTTTGAACATGATTCACATAGTCTAGGAGATTTTTTTCATCTGGAAAAGTCAAATGCAAATGATTCTCTGCTTTTTATATCTGATGAAATTCAACAATTGTTTGACTCCGTTTGGCATCAGTAAACGCTTTGAAAGCTTTTAACGAATATAATCATTATCATTTCTTTAATACGAGTGAGAAACTCTGGGATGTATTTTAGTACTTATAATGTCTACTGTACTACCTAATATTGTGGGCATCAAAAATGTCACAAATCAGCTCGATTGTAAGCAATTAAATAAGATTTAATGTGATATCAGCAGTCATCGTTAAGAAATTCATGTAAGAGAATGATTGATTTTGTTGAAGTTTCTTAGTAATATTGCTGCAATGTCTACGTTTTAAATCATAAACAAAACATATGAATAGCCATCTTGGGAGGATGGAAATGACAGTTTTGAATAATTTTATTTATGACTTACTTGTCTGAACAACAAGTTTGGTTCCTTTGCCGAAGAAGATCTTATTCACATTCACACACCCTGTGAGCGTGTGCCAAAAACGAATGCAATACACATCCGACATTACAGCACGTTTACAGATTATCTACAGATTGATTCAGTCTTAACATTAAGTTTCAAATGATTATTGTAAACGATTTGGCCAGAAAATTGCTAGTTTTATACTAACATGTTTCCATTATCAATTTAGTTCCATTTCCAATAAGGACTTTCCGCTGTGATCTTTACAAAAACTTGTTACGCTTCCAGAGATTCTTACTTTTAATGTTATAGGCATATCATGATAAAAAAAGTTCGGTTTGTGCCGTTGATTTAGTTTTGATGACGGTAGCTAATGAAGCTAATTTAGCTGTGCTGTAATAGTGATTATTACAGTTTATGATCTACTCCAAAGGGGGCTTTATATCACAAAAGCCATTACATTCTGTTCCCACATTTCTCTGTTTCCATTAATTATCTGCGGTTAAAGTGAATAGTTTTGTTAATAAAAGTAAGATTTTACTTACTTGACCTCACAAACAAGCGAGTTCCCTTCGCAAATATAATTTTGCCAAAGTTTCCAGTCACACAGTGACTGTCAGTGTTATAAATACTCCCATATCCAGCAAATCATCTCTCTTTTCATGTTAATGTTATTAGATTATTATTGGATCCCCAAGTAATGCAATGAACATGTTTGTGCTGAGTTAATATTTACAGATACACAATGTACAATCATTCAAATGCATAACAGACCTCAGGACAGAAATACGTCTATTAATCTTAAGAGACTTTAATGGCTGGAACACACTACAAGACTTTTATAATCTGAACAGATTTTTTTTAAACTAGACATCGTACACTTGCAGACTTTTTGAAAGTTTCAGATAGAAACACGATAACTGATCAAATCTGCAGACTGGCACAGACTTTCTGCAACAAGTCCAGACTGAAAATCTGGGCAAAATCTGAACAAAAGTCTTGTAGTGTATTATAGCCTTAAGAGAGTTGGTCTGTTCTGTTATTATTTGGATCCTTTAATCACCAATGTCTGTGGACAGTGGATTTTTTCTTTCAAAATATTTAATGCTTTATGATTAAAATCCAATATATGTACAGACAGAGGCTCACTTACTTGAAATAATGTTTAGCTGAGTCCCTTTTCCAAATACTATTTTGTATCCACTTTGAGTCACACAGCTGTTGACCTCATCATATAAACATCCTGCTTAATTTATCCACTCATAATAATGTAGATAAAGGTTATTATTGGCGTTACTGGCTCCAAATCATTGGAAATATTATACTACGTGTTATATTTTTATAAAAATATTTTTTTTATAATGTTATCTGGATACTGCAGTTCTTTGGAAAGGTGAAGCCTCAGTATACGGGTCTATTCATTATCTATTTTACAACAAGATATTGTCCATTATATATTTTCTTTATTAAAGAAAGAACAGATCTTCCACATTACGTTATTAAAAAAACTATTACCACCACATTGTTGTTAAATTTTAAATTGAGTAATCATTTTTGAGAGTGTTTTTTTGTGTGTTAAAACTAAATTTGACATTTATGAAGAACATAGATTTTCTAAAACTTACTTGCTTGAACGATAAGTTTGGTCCCATTGCCAAAGAAAATCTTCACTTGATTATTCACACAGTCAATGATCATGTGCTAAAAACTATCAACATCCAGCCAGTGCCTAAACGCCAGCTTTTTTTAGAAATGACAGTTAAAAGTTTTATAAAAGTTTTTGTTTCAGGACACTTACATTAAGTATCACTCTTTTACGTGTCACTTTATTTTCTCTGAATGTGTTGATCTGAGAAGTTTATCTGACCTAACCAGAACATTTTGGGAGCTGTAATAATATTAACATCTCCCTCATTTAATACTTGTTGCTAATAATGTAAACTCACATTAATATATACAGTATAAGAAAGTATGTTTTTGTACTAAAAAATATGAATTTTGTTAAACAACACCATGGTTTTTATATTAGCTTAGCGCATGAACAATCCTACCTAGTTACAGTATACAACATACATTAATAATAACTTTTATTATAGTATTTCCACTGTTTTAACTGTTTTGTCTAAAAAAAGCAATAAACTCACTTGAATTAACTGTTAGTGTGGTGCCTCTTCCAAATATGATCTTGTTTCCAGGATTCACACATCGCTACAGCTCAGTACATTTATCCTTAAGACGACTCTGGCCAATACAGACTTATAGTGGTGGATTTTATATTAAATTCAAAGATGTAACATGTTTCATCATGCTACAAAATCAACAGAAATACATCATAGAGTGAACATTATTTTAGCAAATCCTGTCTTGATTGGCATTCGGTTTTACATGAGCAAAAACGTTATATCGTTATCATTATGCTACCAGGCAAAATCATATTTAATTTGGTTTAGTTTGTGTGTTTTTTTCCTTTTTTTGGCCAATGAATCACACTCAAATAAAAGTGTGAAAGCAAACAGTCTGTAACCATTTCAGCTGGGATGTACGATAAATTATCAACCATATCGGTATCGGCCGATAAATGGTCATTTTAATGTTATCAGTATTGGCTGATAATAAAAATTTAGGCCAATATATTATAGCCGATAAATTATTAATAATTTCCTTGGGTTGAACCAAATCAGCTGCACGCTGCTCACAGTTAAAATTTATTACAGTTCTGTCATGATCATTCACTTACTGCTATTAGAAAAAACATTGTTGATGTAGTATGTAGATATTTATTAATATGTAAATTATAGGAACAAAAGCATATAGTTTAAAGCCGACTGTTGTCTGAATGCTTTCTGTCTTGAGACTAGTTAGACTTGTGGCTATTGAGAACCAATTTCAGGGTTGCTATGGGAGAACATCTAAAATGTATTAAATAAACAATATACCAGAAAAGTTTAAAAGTTAAAGAATCTTGAATTACTGTAAAGTAGGCTTGGTACATGATTTTCAGGGGAAAAAATAATTTTCAGTCTCAGAATACGTTATTTTAATATTTAGGTACTGTATATTGGCCAATATATCGGTTATCGACTTCCAATGTTCAAGAATTATCGGTTATCGACCAAAATTTACATATCGGTACATCCCTAATTTCAGCTCTTAAAGTAAAATATTAACAGGGTGCAAAACTACCTATGTTAAAGTGTGAACACCAGATACTAGTGCTGGATTATTTATGACATTATGTGTAGATTATTGTACACTATATAAATAATCATAGTTGTTAATATCCAATCATTGGCGATATATTGCATCACCCCTAATTAAAATGTTCAGTTTTTTCCTCTTACTATATGCGTTTTATGGTATAATGGCTTTGGACGTCCCTTTTCATTAACAGTCTTTAGAAACGCTTAACATAAATTGTGAATGGAATATCTTGAAAATGATTTAATTACTTTAATAATCTAAAATCAAGAAATAACGTGATTTGAACTTACTTGATAGTACAGTGAGTTTAGCGCCTTTTCCAAAAATAATCTTGTTAATCCCTATAGTCACACAATGCTTGACTGGACCACATAAACATACTGCATCCATTTAGTTCACTTTGCATCCAGACAAAACTTTATGGGTTTTAATTTGCCTAATTCTGACAGTTTTAATATTTGGTATGTATTAGTAAACCGATTTAGAAGTATATTGTGCTTTTAGAGTATTTTTTTCTGCGGTGGGCAATTCAAAGCAGCATATTTTGGGGGTGATTTTACAAAAACAGATCTTGAAATAAGTTTGATGATACTATTTTGAGAAAGATTTAGGGGCAAAAAAATCCTACAGCTAATAACCTTCTATGTCCAATAACGTAAAGTAATGCATTGTTTTGCATAGTAAACATTACTATAATTTTTGAATTAAACAAAACTATTTTAATTTACTTTACGACTTTGAAAAAACATAACTTACTTGATTGTACTTTGACTTTGGTCCCTTTACCAAAGAAAATCCTAAACCCATCATTCACACAACCACTGATCATATAGCAAAAACTAGCAACATTATCACAGTATCACTTAATATACTGTCAATTATTACACGGTATATATATATATACATATATACAGTATATATATAAATGGACGTTCAAGCAAAGCAACAATTGGTTGAGTAATTCAATGATCATTTGTGAGGCATTTTGACTGCATATGTTGATGATGTATTTTTTATGTTTGTTTTTTTATGATGAACCAATCCTCCATATATTACAGACATATGTTTTATAATCCTGAATGTTTTATCTGTTGTTTGCCAAAAACGAATGCAATACACATTTGAAATTACAGCGCATTCAAATACTAGCTAAAAGTGTATTCAGTTTCAACATCTTTTAAGTGTTTAATATAAAATAATAATAATTTTATACTTACTTGTTTCAACTATCAATTTAGTTCCTTTTCCAAAAATGACTTTCCACTGTGATGATGTCACACAGTTAACTTTGTCTTTACAAGAACTTGTTACGCTTTTACAGAATCGAATCACTATTCACATTAGTTACAAGATATATTTGGATAAACGACTTTTTTGTCAATGCGATTCATTTTTGAAGATTATTAGATCATTTAGTTATGCTGCGAATTTAACATTTTTACAAAATGAATTTCAGTGTAACGTTATAACCACATATTTGTTATATTTAATGTAATCTTACTTGTTTTTATTATGAGTCTTGTCCCATTCCCAAAGATAATCTTGTTTGCAGCATTCACACAAGTGCTAACTCCATGACAAAAACCCCACGGACTAACCGACTAAACGTGACAGAGTTGAAATTCAAGATTTTGGAAGTCCAGCATAGCAAGAGAAAAAATATCTTAATATTCCTCAAGCGTGACAATGATTTTATATTTCTACAATTGTACTTACTTGAATGAACTATTAATTTGGTGCCTAAACCAAATATTAGTTTCCAGCCTCCTGATGTCACACAATGAATGTTGTGTGGACAAAAACATATTAGCAAGTAACAATAGATAGAAATGTCCGTCAAATAATTTATTATGGCCAAATGTAAACAACATGCTAAGGAAATAGTCAAATATAATCTCAAGGATAATCTGTGTTTATGTTGTGCAATATTTTAGTTTTTACATTAAAACATATTGAGCTATTTAGGATTTCTTTTACTTTATTGTACCATTTTAGTACAGGTATATCATTTATTGATTTTAATGACACTTCTGGGGTCAGCATTCATCCCAAATGAGTACTTCGGATTTAGTATTTTAGAGGAAGTACTGTATTCGTAATCTATAGCGACTCTTGAAAGTCTTTAAGAAATCATGAATGATTGTCTTTCCAAAAATGTAGAACTAAAAACTCCCCATGTAATTGGTGAGCACATAACCATTTTCCTAAAAAACTTAAACTTACCCGGATATTTCGCATATATTTATATACCGTATAATAACATTTATTATAACAATACTTTATATTTAATAACAACACTGGATGTTTTCAAATTAAATTTGACCCTAAAGCACTATGAAAATACTATAACATTGCACATATATCTAAAGGTTTTTTAGACATTAAATGAACAACTATTCGAACTACTGAATTTGAAACACTGCAATGGTTAGTGTTTTAGGGCTATGTCAAATTGTATATTGCGGTTTGCAAAATATCACAAGTTTTACAGGGTTTGAAAATACCAAATTTGATAAAGTACATTTATCATTTTAGATATGTAGCATTTATCTTTTTTGAATAAATCAATGCCAACTCACTTGTCTCTATGGTGACTATTGTCCCCTTCCCAAAGATTATCTTCTGAGCAGTAGTCACACATGTGCTCGGCCAATAACAAAAACTATTTCATTTAGCTTGTAATTTATTTTTAATCAAGTTAATGAAATTATATTCTCAAACTTGTTTGTCTTTTTGCTGTTTGTTTATTTTGAAATAATAGACTTAATAGACTTGTTTTGTTTTGTAATATTTCACTTTTAAAACTTTTTAAAACTTTTATCTTTGCTTTCAGTAACAGTATTTTGTACTTTGTATTTTGGTAAAATTATAATGAAAAACTTACTTGAATTAACAGTTAACTTTGTCCCAGAGCCGAAGGTCAGCTTGCCAAACCCTTGATTCACACAGCATGTACACTGACTACAGTAACCTTACTACTCTCTGCTATTGCTACAGTGTACAGCTATTTATTATATATTTGCTCAATACTCAGTTCTTCAACCCTTAGTTAATTTATTATTATGTCATAATATGTTTTTCCAAATGTCGAGGTTTTGAAACTTGACCAACTATAATGTTAACAGACATAAAGGCTAATTCACCCTGATCGAACAAACGCCAACAAACACAAACATTTTAAATTCTCATTCATATTGACCCAGAGAACACCAACAGGGGTTGTTGGCATTTGTTGGATCAGTGTGATTTAGTTTAAACATGGCTTTACACACTCAAGTTCAGAATTATGCATGTGTAAAGATGTACATTTTGTCTACCACCTCTGTTTTGATGAAACTAATATTCTAATAAATTTAAAAAATGAATGACTGATCAATGAATGCATTTATCAAACCACCTGATTGCAATTAACGTTTTAAACATGAAGAACTTACTTGCATTTACGATGAGTTTTGTCCCATTGCTAAAGAAAAACCTATTGGCGTTATTCACACAGTCACTGAGCGTGTACCAAAAACTACTGTATAATGTCATATTTGAAGCAGCACTGCAATGTAATTCACCGTGCAAAATTCTCTATAAAAGTGATCCTTTTAAACTACAATATGATTCTGATTTAAATGTGATGACGAGATGGAAGGTTTAGGTTTGATTTAAATATTGACATATTTTGTGTGTCAAGAAACTATAGCTTTATTGGTACTATTACAAACAGCAAGTATTAATCGTCGTCAAATTCTTTCAGTATTTATTAAAATATTATATTTATATCTTATTCGTTTTAAAATATCTTAAATATGTGGTTTATTGAATAAACTGTGTGATTTTACATAACAAATTTTGTAATATTGAAGGAAAATGCTTATTTGTGTGACTAACTTTATTTTCGCCATTTGTACATTTGGACCAGTGCTGACCAAACATAACGTTTGTTGTACTGAACTCTTTCACTCACCTTATTTTCACAACTAAACAACTATTGTTTTCTTTCGGGTGTTAAGGTTGGCATTTATAGTGACAAAATGAACATTTCTAAATTTGCAAAGAAAAACTTACTTGACTGTATGACAAGTTTGGTGCCATTGCCGAAGAATATCTTATGGCCAGTAGTCACACAGCATTTTAACATGCATCCAAAAGCCTTGCCCTTCTGCCTCAACTGCCTGTTGATCCATCAAATACTAACAAAACAGACTGAAATAAAACCTGAACTTTGACTGAACGCCTCTAAAATCAAACACTAAACAGTTCATCTAAAACTAAACTACTATATTACACCTCATGCGACTGATACAAAATCTTCATATTCTCTTATACGATTAAAGGGCAGAGATCATAAGAACAGAAGATATTTTTATACTCACTTTTCTCAACTCTCAGTTTAATTCCTGAACCAAAAAGGACCTTCCAGTTTGTTATCACACAATGAAAGCAGTGCTTATAAAAACTGCAGCTACAATAACATGTCTGACATACTGTATAATGATTACGTTTCTCGCAATACATATATTTTTTCTGATTTGTCTTCAATAGTTTATTAGGAACAGCTTTTTTTAAAAGATCTACAAAAATATCTATCCAATCAACATAAAGTCCATAAAAGCAACATACTGAAAGAGCATTTGTTAGGATCATTTGTTTAAAAATGGAAACATATACACTTACTTTGTTGTATTTTGAGTTGAGTCCCTTTCCCGAATATTATTCTAAGTCCATCATTCACACAACCTTTGACACCATTACAAATAGCCTACCTAGGCCCATCATTTTCTTTCTTGAAAGAAAATCATTCAACATATATTGATTATAGCCATATAACTCTCTATATATTTTCACATGAATATAAATAATTCATATTAATGCTCCTTTCTTATTTCTAGTCTTACTTTTTAAACACATTACAGTTCAGAACTACCTAACTGCAATATAATTTAGTGATCGTTAATGTTGTTTATGATAGTTTATGAATGAACTATTAATGTTTATGAATGTTTTGGATTAATTTTGATGTTAATATAGAAATTGCTTGATAAAAGTTTTTGATAAGAACCCTCATATCCTTACTATACTTTAAATATCGACAGCAACAACAGATTAACATGAAAATAGCTGCAGATTCAAAAAGATTATGAAAAAACTTACTTGAAAGAATAATTAATTTGGTTCCAGAGCCAAATGTGATTTTTTGTACTCCTTGATTCACACAGCATGTGTTCTTAATACAGTAACTATTGTCTACTACCGATGTTTGTGAAAACTATTGAGTTTGTAAGATACAATAAATTAAACAAAGTTGGAAAGATATAAAGATAAAATTAAATGCAAGCTTGTTATGGCACTGAATTTGCAAGAATTCACCAGAATTTTTTTTTAAAATCTCCTTTCTGTTAAGAACTTGTTTTTATTTGTTTTATTAATTCTTTAAGTAAATAATATGATTATTAACTGTTTAATTGTAAAATGTAAATTATTTTTTGATTTATTTGGTAGGTTTTAGATTCAGAACTGGCTTTTGTGGTCATGTTTTGTAATGTCTATTACTTTTAACATTGCAAATTAAAAGCTGAATATCTGAAGTGACTGCTATTATTATAAAATATAAAATGACTCACGTGCAGTGACAACTAATTGAGTCCCTCTTCCAAATATAATATAGTAGCCAGTATGCACATAAATTAACCATAGGACAAAAATTGAGTGAGCAATGGCAGAACAATAACTTGGTATTACGTTATAGATCATAGATCATAAACACAGATATTATACAAAATTAAACACCATACTCACTAATTTCAACTTTCAACTGGGTCCCAGCTCCAAATATGACTTTTCCTATTCCTGCTGATGTCACACACTACCATACACTCTATCAATAACTACATACCCTTATATTACTATCAGTCTATCAATATCGACTCGCATCATTTGTACTTTAAGTGTCACTGCCAACTACCAAGTTAAAAAATGACATATGGCAAATTGACAAATGTGCCCACGATCATATTCTGCCATTGCAAACACATATAAAAAGTCTATTGTTTTTAAGACATGCTGTTTGTAAACGCGTGTCTAAAAGTGTAAACGAACAAACTTTAAATACTTTAATACTTACTAGCACCAACTGTCAGTTTAGTTCCTTCTCCGAAAATTATTTTTTGCCCACCAGTCACACATTGCCATAGTCTTAAACAATAACCTGACTCTTCTGAACATACAGTATGTATGGTGGTTTCTGAAAACGATTCTTGCAAACGGACATCAGTTGTATGCGTACATTAAGTACGGCTTAACTACGCAAATACATTTTAGGGCGCCTATATAAGAACTTTTTAAAGAATTTAAGGATTCTTCTGTTAGAGTCATTTACTATGCCATGTGATCATTTACGATTTACAAACGCCCTAAATAGTACTTGAACACAATTTTAGAGTCAATTAATAGTTACAATTATTAGAGAATTAGTGTATAAATAGAGTAAAAGTTTGACTTACTTGACTGAACAATCAGTTGAGTACCATTTCCAAACACAATCTTTCCACCAGCAGTCACACAGCTATCTGACTAACTACAAAAATGTGCTACACAACATGCAAACAAAATGATTTCTTTTAGGGCATCGTACCTTACAAAAATAATAAAATGTTTGGTAACACTTTAGTATAAGGACCAATTCTCGCTATTAAGTAGTTGCTTATTAGCATATTGGCATATAGGCATATATATGAATATGGCATACTGCATAACCATATTCTACATCCCTAATCCTACCCAATACCTAAACCTAACATAGTCATAGTTAATAGTTTACTAAAACCGAGAACTGGACCTTAAAATAAAGTGTGACCAAATGGGTAGATACACTATAATTGCAGTGTTTTATCCATGACTGAAGTGTCACATGAAAAAAACGCAGTGTAAACTATTCATTTACTATTGCTCTGTTTGGTTGTGTTTTATGGTTTTCTTTATGGTTTCAGAGAAATAGATTTTATACAACACATTTTATACATATAGTTAGCTTCCTTTGCCTTTTAGATAACGTTTGATGGAGCATATTTGGTGCTAAAAGGATAACATTCATATTATGCAATATGTATGTTTTAGGAAAGAAAGTTTGGTCTTACGAGATTCCACAATTAGTTTTGTTCCAGCTCCGAATGTGATCTTGTTATAATTCACACACTAACAAAACCCTCAGCAAAAACTCTCTGAACAATCATTCAACGATCTGTGAATGGGCTCATAGTACTTCTGTTACAACTGTTTTGTTATTATTTCGTTTCTTTTTATGATGGTCAGATTTAGATGGTTAGAGCATGGCGCTAGCAACGCCAAGGTCATGGGTTCGATCCCAGGGGATTGCATATAGTCAGAAATAAATGTATTATACAATGCAATGTAAGTCGCTCTGGATAAAAGCGTGTGCCAAATGCATAAATGTTAATTTAACTTTAGGAATGTGAGACTATCGGGCATAACGCTCAAATATGTTGTCCATGGAATAAGTAATTTTTGATATGTTCTTATACTTTAAACATGCAGATTTGTTTCAAGCTATTGTTGGGTAAAGTATGGACAAAACCAACTTTTTGGTTAAAAAGTCATCTGTCTTGTGTTACTGCTACCCAACAATAGCTTGAAACAACCCAGCATTGATACATTTATAACCCGACCGCTGGTTTTGTTCATATTTTACCCGACAATGTTACTTATTCTTATAAAAACACATTGTACTTACTAGAGTAAACGGTTAGCTGTGTTCCCTGACCAAATGTGATCTTGTTGCCATAATTCACACTGTGTTAAATACCACAGCAACAACCT
This sequence comes from Triplophysa rosa, assembly GCF_024868665.1. Taxonomy (NCBI): domain Eukaryota; kingdom Metazoa; phylum Chordata; class Actinopteri; order Cypriniformes; family Nemacheilidae; genus Triplophysa; species Triplophysa rosa. The sequence continues at coordinate 3,611,078 of NC_079894.1, forward strand.
CTGGACGGAAGTGAAATGACTAGAGATTATTATTACTGCTTTACCTCTAACCAGACACCTTATGAATACAATTTACAAAGATTTGTAGTGCCTTCTGGACAAAAACAAGCTGAACTTTAAAAAACTTACTTCTTTCCACATGTAACATTGTCCCTTTACCAAAGATGACCTTGGCTGTTCCAGGAGTCACACAACACAAACAGTCCTCACAAAAACTACCATGACGGCATGACAAGTGTAATAGTTTAAATGCTTCGACAGACGAAAGAAAAAGGTATAATAATAAATGACGTGTTACAATGATTGTTATTATTAAATATTATTTGTTTTAATATAGTGTTTGCATGCAAACACAGGATTAGATCAATAATATTAATGATTAAAACCTAAAACCTAACAATTAGCAATCTGAAACTTTTTTGGGTTTGGCTAGACATCGTCTAACATGACTTTTATTTAACAGCTTGTAATATTTTGTAATTTATTGTAAATTAGGTTTTTTTTGTTTCTTCATTTTGAGTTAAGTTAAGATTGATTTATGATGCAAGACTAGACATTATAAAGCATATTATGCTAAACTGATGGATCAGTTGAATTAAACTGCTTTCATTTTTATAACAAGAACATCTGTGATAAAATAAAATATGACGTCTTACGATATTCAACAGTTAGAGTGGTTCCACGTCCAAAGATGATCTTGTTGTTGTTATTATTCACACAGTAACAAACACTCAAACAAAAATATCTTGAAGGAAGCCTTTGATCCAACTACTGTTTATACCGTAACCGTATACATAATTCATATTTTACAACTAACTATCTTGTTTACTATTGACTGACCAGACGCAAACATAATTGTTTGGGTTTTTTGTTAAAATGCTTGCCAATATGAGTATTTATGTTGCAATAAAATCTAATGGTATGGTGTTGGTATGGAACTATTGGTTGGTATGGCGGACAATAAAAAATAATTAAAATACTTCAAATTATGGTATTGTTAACAGTAAATCACAGTCAGCTATAGTTCATTTCTATGACGTTATTACGGTGTACAACCTGTTAATCCATTACTACATTCATAATATAACAGAATCTCTTAATGCTTTTATAAATTAAACTGTGAAATGTAATTTGATTGACAAAAAGACAAAAAAATTCTTACTGGATTCCACCGAGAGCAAAGTTCCACTTCCAAAAATGACTTTGTACATGCCATCATACACACACTGCTAAAGCTCTACGAAAAAGCAATAATCAAGGGCTCCCAGAAAACATTAAAATTGTGTTTTATGATCGATTAACTTTAGGGGCTTGAAGGTGGAATGTGTAATTTTAGCACGATTAGCATCAACAAATGGATTTGTAAATATTATGACTGGTTTTCAGACAGGTTTTATGAACATTCCCCATTGTCTGCCATATTATATATAAACTGCGCTTTAATGCGTTAACAATTGGGTATTCCTGTTTGACTGACATGGAGAACTAAAATTAGTTGGTTACTGACAATGTTAGTTATTTAAACGGGCATTTTCTAAAGGTAAGGACTGGACAGCATCAGTTTTCTCTATAGAAAAGATTTAGACAAGCTTAAAGATTGTTGATAAGAAATCACAAAATATAAATGGCAAAGCCGCATCACTTACGTGTTTCAATATGCACTTGGGTTCCTCTTCCAAAGATTAACTTGTAATTGTTAGTCACACAGACAGTAGCTACATAACAAATACCTCGCCCAATTTAACTAACGTGTCCGCGATCATATTCTGCGCCAACACAAAAGTTTTGTCTATGTTTTTTTATAAAGTTGTTTGTAAACTCACGTAATCTAAAAGATCTCGATGAAGCCTAATACATACATTTCAAAATGTTCAAAAATGTTGAAATTCATAAATACAGTACTTACTAGCAACAACTGTCAGTTTAGTTCCTTCTCCGAAAATGATTTTTCTTGCATTAGTTGTCACACACTGCCATAGTCTTAAACAATAACCTGACTGCTGCAAGATAATGTACCACATTCATGTTTCTCAAACAATCAATTGAGTGACATCTTTTATAGATGCTAATGAATTAGCATTCATACATTAATTATGGATTAAGTGTAAACACATAACATTAACTTGACTATTTTTGATGTATAGAATCATTTAGTATGTGAGAGCTACTGTATGTGACATGTGATTTTTAAAAATGACGCTTAAACAATGCTTAGCTTGAATAGCACTTGAACTCAAAAGTAAATTTTTGGATTCAATTCATGGTTAACTATAAAGATCTATTCAAATATTAGCAAATAACTAAAATATACAGTTTGAAGAAACTAATTCACTTACTTGACTGAACGATCAGTTGAGTACCATTTCCAAATATCATCTTTACACCAGTAGTCACACAGCTATCTAGCCAACTACAAAAATGTGCTACATCCCAAGCTGATTTCTTATTAAAGCATCATTATCTTATTTTAAAATGAAATAAGATAGAAATAATTGTAACGAATATGTTTAGATACACTGATAGCATTGTTTTATCAGCAATGTTAATGAAAAAGTGTTAATTTTATATTGTTAAAAAACAACTAATTTCTACTCGTTTCATCTAAAACATAGCTGTCAATTTTTTTTATTCTTAGCACTATTGACCTATTGTCTTTTTTTCGTTGTTTTGCTTGCCTAGTTTTTTTGTTTCATCTAGAACATTTTACACTATGTTACACAGATTGTCTATTTGTATTGGATTGTCTGTTAAATGCAAAAAAATAGGTGCATGAATTAAATTTCTATTATGTACTATGCAGTTAAAACTATTTGTTCATATTTATTACATACTTTTAATTTTATTACTTTGATTTGGGAATGTGTGACTTTCGGCTATGACATAGAAAAAAACAACATTTGTCCAAGTTATTACTTCTTTTTATAAACAAACACATTGTACTTACTAGAGTAAACGGTTAGCTGTGTTCCCTGACCAAATGTGATCTTGTTGTCGTAATTCACACTGTGCTAATTACCTGAGCAACAACCATTGGACTGAAATAATGAAGCGAAATTACTTGACACACATTATTCCTGCTTTACCTCTTTTTAACCCAACACCTTATGAATTTATGTACAATTTACAAAAGTTTGTAGTGTCTTCTAGACAAAACAAGCTGAACTTTTACAAATCTTACTTGTATCCACATGTAACATCGTCCCTTGTCCAAAGATGATCTTTTCTGAACCAGTAGTCACACACTACAAACAAGCCTCACAAAAACAACCATAGACGGCAAAACAAATCTAATAGTTTCAATGTTTCAACAAAAAAACTTATTGCAAGATTTATAAACAGAATTTTGAAATATTACTAAGCATGCTTTATTTTAATAGTGTTTGCATAGCTCTGCCGCAAATATAATACTTTGAATATTCTGAAATGTTTTTTATAGTCATTTAAAAAAGCAAAACATTTGCTTGAAATATTTTAATACTTACTAGCAACAACTGTCAGTTTAGTTCCTTTTCCGAAATTGATTTTCAGTGCGTCAACTCTCACACAGTGCAATAGTCTTAAACAATAATCTGATCATCGCAAACTAATGTCGCTAATAATTCATGTTTTTAAAACTGAACGATCAGCTGAGTATCATTTCCAAATATCGCCTTTACACCAGTAGTCACACAGCTATCTAACTACAAAAATGCGCTACACAACATGTAAACAAACCGATTTCTTTTAGGGCATCAAAACCTTAAATTATAAACATAAACTATTACTGCAGTGTTTTATCAGCAATATGACTTAAAGTAAATGTGAAGTTTACATCATTAACATTACATTAGATTACGAAAGTGTAACATTTTTTATTTCCTCTCACTTATATTGACCGTTTCTGTCTGTTTTTGTTCCTTTTGCTTGCTAAGTTTCATTGTTATAGAGAATATGTGACATTTTATACAAAGCCTATTATGTAATATGTATGTTTTTAGGAAGAAAAAGTTTGGTCTTACGAGATTCCACAATTAGTCTTGTTCCTGCTCCGAATGTGATCTTGTCGTAATTCACACACTAACAAAACCCTCAGCAAAAACTCTTTGAACATTCAGGGCTCTTTATCTTACAACTTAACTCCCGTTAGAATTGTTTTGTTGTTTTTTTTACAATGGTCCAATTTACGTACATTTTAATATCATAAATTTGACTTGAAAAATACGCATGACTCGCGGCCATGACGTTCAAGAAATATTTCCTTCATTTCACTTGACACCTAATGAATGTATGTACAATTTACAAAAAACTGTAGTGTCTTCTGGACACAAACAAGCTGAACTTTTACAAATCTTACTTGTTTCCACATGTAACATCGTCCCTTTTCCAAAGATGATCTTGTATGTGCCAAAAGTCACACAATACAAACAGACCTCACAAAAACAACCATAGACGGCAAAGCAAATCTAAGTTTAAATGTTTCAATAGAAAAAATATAAATTGCTTGTTACAATGATTTATAGCATTATATAATAATATATATTATATAATTCTAACCCAATAACAGTCAGCATCAGCATATCTGTTTGGCTGTTTTGGTTTGAGAACGACAACATGATATTAATCATTATCAAGTAACCTGTAACTACACTTTGAAATTTCTTTCAGTTAGGTCAAATAGTATAAGATTATTTAGAAATTACATTTCATGCTCCATTACTATAAGAACATGGAAGGTAAACTGATAAAATGAAGAAAATCAGTCTTACGAGATTCAACACGTAATGTTGTTCCACGTCCAAAAATGATCTTGTTGTTCCCGTAATTCACACAGTGACAAACCATCAAACAAAAAAGCTCCTTTTATTCACCACTTTTTAAACTGTATAAATACTGTATATTTTATCCCTAATTATCTTGTTTACTGACTGAACAGTCACCAGCATAAGTGTTATGGATTTTTTGCTAAAACTGCATACGATGCTCAATTATCGTATTGTTATCACACATTCTAAACTACACAGACAGTATTGTCTAGTCCAGTAGTTCTCAAACTGGGGGCCGTGGCCCCTGGGGGGGCCCCGAGATGGATCCAGGGGGGCCACAGATTTTGTGGCATTTTATGAAATATAGAAATTGATCATAGATTTTATGCAATCAAACATCAGAAAAATAAGACCACCGGACAAAAGAATTGATGTTTCAGCATTGTATAACCGAATATGTTTTTGTTTAAATAAAAATGTAAAATTTAAGATTATAATACTTTATTTGGGGGGCCGCAAGGCGATGCACTCTACACAAAGGGAGCCTTACAACGAAAAAGTTTAAAGACCACTGGTCTAGTCTAGTATTTTCACGTGGCTATGGCCTTTTTGTGGAAGCTATTAATAAATATATTATTCATGAGCCTCTTACTTGCTTTTACGTTTAGCATTGTCCCTCTTCCAAAGATGATCCTGCTGACCCCCATATTTCACACATCAGAAAGAGTCTGGTAACTGAATCAGTGCTAATCTATCAGCTAAATTGTCACAAAAACTTTCTTAATGTACTTTTAAATACAGAAATAATCAAAACATCAAGACAGATGTTGGTACTTACTGGTTACGACGGTTAACTTTGTCCCTGTGCCAAATATAATCTTATAGCTTGATGTCACACACTGCTTGGACCCTCAACAAATTCACGTGCACTATTTGATAGCTGTATTGTCATCTTGCTTTTTGCTCACATCAGTTAAACTTGCCACATTGTGTTCACAGCTTAACTTAATATTTTTAATTATATATTAAAGAAAATGTTGTCTTACGTGATTGTATGAATAATTTTGTTCCTGATCCAAAGATGAGCTTTCGTGTAGCGTCATTCACACAGTGAAAAACTTCTCTTCAAAAAAACTACTCAGAGGGAACAATGGCTCTGTTTCTTATATTCTCCAAAAATTTAATTATATTATTTAAAAATCCAAAGCTTTATATAAATCAACTGAGAAAAATGAGAAATCCTTTTTATGTTTTTCAAATGACATACCACTTATTTTAAGCATTCACACACTTCGGGAGCTTTGCCATTTAAAATAAAAGTAATTAAAGATTAACCTTAAATATTAAATTGAGGATTAAAGTAAAGATTATTCGTAAATATCTCATCCATATTTAGATGTTACCTATAATAAGTCAAATAGAGCGTATTCATTAAAACGAAATGCTCTTAAATGCTCTTATATATAAGATTAAACTCTTACTTGACTGGATATACAGTTTGGTCCCTCTTCCAAAATAAATTCTCTTAGTCCCATCATTCACACACTAACTATCCACACAGCGAAAACTCCCTTCATGTCAATGAAAGACTTATATATCAGTCTTTCGCTTATTTTATTATTAAAATAATATTGATGATTTTTTTAAATACTGTATATACAGTATGTGATATTAGTTGCATCACAATATTTATGCCTACATCCAATTATTGCCACGTTAAAATAGGCTATAGAATCGCAATTAAAAGTCCTTACTTGATTGAACTTTTAAAGTTGTTCCTTGAGCAAAAATGATCTTTCTCCCACTAGTATCCACACAACAGAAACAATCTAAACAAAAACTACACCAGCTACCACTAACATGTATTTTACACATACTCTGATTACAAACTGTACAATAATAATAACGCTGTCAGGCCTAATTTTTGTAATGCTTTAGCACTGATTTACACTACAGTCTGTTATTCTAAATAAAAGTCATAACTGTAGTTCAGTAGTTATTTTAATATTATAGATTATAGTCATTAGTCATTTAATATTATAGATTATAGTCATTAGATCAGTAACAGTTCACTTTTTAATTTTTTTAACAGATTTTTAAGGAATGTAGACTGTATGTGATTAGTTACATCTTGTTTTTGCCAGATTTACATAGATTAGGAATTAAAAGTCCTTACTTGATTCTACTTTTAAAGTTGTTCCTTGACCAAAAATGATCTTTCTCCCACCAACATCCACACATCAGCAGGAATCTAAACAAAAACTAGACCTCCTTCCAGGAACTGGTGCTATAGTGTACATAGTGTTTATTACAACCTGTAATATTATTCCTCTTATTAAAGTCTTTTTTTTTGTAAGGCTTGAGCATTTTCAGTTTCAGACTTTTGACTAACTGTTGAGCGTTATATTTTACATTGTGAAGTGAATGCGTTTCTCAACGTTTTTATTTAAATGCTCTTACTTGACTGTACACGTAATGTTGTCCCTATTCCAAAATGAATCTTCCGAGTCCCATCATTCACACACTAACAAACCACCAACCAAAAACTTGCTTCAACTTATTATGGTCAATGAAAGTCGTATTAAGAGTCTTAATGACGTATTCATAAATAAAATGATTCTAAATTACACAGTCATTATAGATCAATGGTCATATTTATTATTTGTCATTTATTAAACAACTTTTTGATGAAATTACTGTATAGATTGTGTGTTATCAGTTATAGCAGGTTTTCTTTAAAAGATTTATGTAGAATAGCAATTAAAAGTCCTTACTTGATTGAACTTTTAAAGTTGTTCCTTGACCAAAAATGATCTTTCTCCCACTAGTATCCACACAACAGAAACAATCTAAACAAAAACTACACCAGCTTCCAGGAACCGCCACTATCATATATTTTACATACTGTATTTGTGTTGACTTTTACAAGCAGTTAAAATTACAATAAACTTGAAATGCTGTTTTTGTTTTTTTGCTATTTACTCTATTATCAGTGTAACTTGAGAGTCATATTTTAGATTTTAAAGTCAATGATTTCTCTTTATAAATGCTCTTACTTGACTGTACATGTAATGTTGTCCCTTTTCCAAAATGAATCTTCCAGGTCCCATCATTCACACACTAACTGACCTCACAACATAAACTGTGTTTCATCAACAGGCTTAACTTTCTCTTAAACGATATGTGACTATATCTTGGCTTTCCAAACAAAGTCTTTGTGTTGTTTAATGTTTCATTTATATACTGTATTGTTTGATATACTGTAACTGCAGCGCAATTAATATAGCTATTAAATGCAAAAAAATGCTAAATTAACTAAATGTGTAATGTAAAGACAACAAGTACTCACTGGAACCGATAGTCAGCTTTGTCCCTTGACCAAATATCAATTTGTTTCCGGCAAATGTCACACAATAGGGCATACCATGGCAATATCTAATGTTTAGTTTTAGTGTCATGTTTAGATTCTGTTGATGAATGTCTCTTAAATTTACCTTTAAGCAGTCACAATTGTCTAAGCTTATTTTGAATATATGTAAGTGTTTCACTCTCCTAGTAGTATAAATTACATTTATCTATGTTTTAGAATCATACTGTGAAACTTTCACCATATCTTCCTAAAAATGTCAGCAGTTATAAATCGGGGTCTTTTACAACGGCTTAGAACTCGGTTCAACCAATCAGAATCAAGGACCAGAACTGACCGCTTTATAATAAATGTTCAAGAAATGTGCCATGGTAAGAATATATATATATTCAGATACTGTTCGTTTTGTGTATGTCGCTACATTACGATGGCAGAAAAGCTCATTGCAAATCTTAAGATAAAATAAACAATCAAATCAGGTTAACAGGTAACACGTTGAGTAGACGTGCTTGATTCAATTAATAATTGCGTGCAGTTAACTTACGTGACTCGACTGTCAATTTTGCTCCTGTTCCAAAGATAATCTTTTCATATCCCCCAGTATTCACACAACATAAAACTACATAACAGAAACCTGCCTGGTCAGGAAATAACCTCTCACTAGAATAAAACATTTTATCTATGCGTTCTGCAGCAAAAGCTAAATATAAATACATTATATTCAATACATACAAGGTTTTATCATAGGTTTAACCTTCTGATAGTTTTAACAGGACCTCTCAAGCTTGGAATAGTAATAAATAAATGAAAAACTTCCTTTTTATGAATTGATAATACAAAGCTATGCCATGACTCTCATACTTACATTAACAATAATATATAACGTCTGACTGTCTTAGTGTTGGGAACCTATTTATTTACATTTTACTCATGTGCTAAATATTTTATATAAAATAGTAGATTTGAGAAATACCTGAATCAACCGTAAATTTGGTTCCATTCCCAAATACCACACGCCCTACTGTATTAGTCACACATAGTTATATAGCTTTACAAAAACTATGCGCTGATGCTGAAAACACTCTAATCATTTATAACCTATAATCATTTATATTCGGTTATATACCCAATTACATATGAGTAATGTGTGATAATCTGGTTTATGATGATGTGTAACGTTTAAGAATTCACAAAAGCTAATGTTGGCCTGGTATGATATCTAATGTAACTTAATGAAGAGAAGGCTTCAAACAATACACAGGAATCTACAATGAAAAACATAATGATCGAATTCAACGAATCACTTACGTGTCTCAACTATTAATTTTGTTCCTGTTCCAAAGATCATCTTCTCATATCCAGTATTCACACAATGACAGTCCTCACAACAAAAACTTCATTAGAAATATAAGAATTTAAAGATTTACGCCTTGATAAGAATGTACTGTATTACAGCAGATTTAAACCTGATTTAAGAAAATTCCAAATATGCATTTTTGTTATGAATTTTATCTATTGAGTAATCTAAAAAAACGCTTAATTTACTAAATACGAAAAAGCAGAAAATTGCTGTCATTGTCATACACGATTGTAGTTTGAAAAGCAAGAGAAAAAACACTTTACACTTGAAACATAAAGCTTTAGATTGTTTTGTTTCTACTTACTTGGATTAATGAAAAGTCTTGTTCCTTGACCAAAGACTATCTTATCAGAATACGTCACACAGTGTTAGCAACCATATCAATTATCCCTTGCGATTACTTTAGAAGTGTATTGAATGGGAAAATGGTTAGATTTGAAGTTTTGCAATGAAACTGGAACTGCTTTTTAATAGAACAATGTTGAAAATTTGGTTTGTATTTGTTAAAGCATTAGATATTTTTTCCACAGAAACGTAAACAAAGTCAACAAAATTGCTGGCCAATGTTAACCAATATGAACCCTTTTTAACAAATAATAAAAGGAAATAATAGTGATTTATGAAAACTAAACTACCTGGGCTGACGGTAAGCTTTGTTCCGCTTCCAAATATCACTTTCCATCCTCCAGTATCAGTCACACAAAGATCAATTGCAACACTGAAACTTACTCAACATGACCCGTCATCTTTGCCAAAAGAAACTAATCTTAATGGTTTCTTTTACAAATACCATCCGGAACCATTAGTTGTTTGCCATAAAAATCCTAGAGTTCCTCAATAGTGGATTTTCCATATTTAATTAGGATCGAATCTTTCAACATCTACAAGTTGTGATTCAAAGGATGCTACACATAACATGCCATCGATAGAAACCATCACAGTCCCACAAAGACTTTTAAATGTCCATTAAAACTACGCAACTCCCATTATAACCATTAAATAATCTCTGTAATGGTTTCTAATGTTGTTTTAGAGCAGGGATGTCGGTTCGTGGTCTAATAAGCATCTTAGATTTCTCTAACAAAAAAAAACAAAAAAAACGCTTTTGCAGATGTTTCCCATGTAATGTTAATTCAAATACTTTAAAGTAATAGTAAGTAATAGTAACTTACTTGTTTCAATTATTAACTTTGTGCCCGTCCCAAAGATCATTTTGTATCCACTTCCAGAAGTCACACAGTATTAGACAACACAGCAAAATCTATCAAGTCTGAGTAACAGCTACACAAATATTAGTCGCATAGTTAATCACTCCTTAACAAAACAATCACATTTCTGCCAAAACGTTAAAACACTGTTCTGCTGTATTTTATAAGGACGATGTGTTACGTACAACTTAATTTTAGAACTTTATTTCACTTACTTGTAAAAACATTAAGTTCAGCTCCAGAGCCAAAATAGATCTTGTTATTTTTAGACACACACTGCATTTCCCCACTGCAATTACTCCCCATGTGAAAATACAGATTAGATCTGAATTAAAAGTACTTTTCCTTATCATATACGCTTATGTTTCATATACGCATCCGTTTACATTGCGGTATGTGCACTCTTAAAAATAAAGGTGCTTAAAGGTTGTTCACAGCGATGCCATAGAAGAACCATTTTTGGTTCCACAAAGAACCATTCAGCCAAAGGTTCTTTAATGAACCATCTCTTTCTTACCTTTTTATAATCTGAAAAAAACGTTTTTCACAACAAAGAACTTGAACAGAAATGTTCTTCAGATGTTAAAGGTTCTTTATGGAACCAAAAGGTTCTTCTATGGCATCGAGGAACCTTTTGAAGCACCTTTTTAAAGAGTGTATTTGCGACGTTTTGATCATTTCGATGTACAGTATACTGTGCAGCCCTAATACTGACTTTGTCCAAAGATTTTTCTGGTTTAAATTCAGAACTTCATTACAGCAGTTACATTTTACTTACTTGTTTCGACAGTAAGTTTGGTTCCAGTGCCAAAATAGATTTTCCAGTTGCTAGTTCCAGTCACACATTGTATTTCCTTACAGCATTTACTCTCATTACACTCACATTACATAAAACACTCACTGGCACTGGGAATTGAGTCTTGGTTTGCTTTTGATCAAATTTTCTGACTGTGAGCGATTAATATGCAATAAAAAAAAAACATATCAGGTATGGATTGATAAAGTTATACTCACTTGTGTAAACTTCTAATTTTGTTCCAGACCCAAAGATCAGCTTTCCATATGCACTGCCAGTATTCACACAGTGTTAAAGCTGATACCTCTAATCCTCTACCTGGGACGGGTCGACACTCCAAATAATATAACATCTTAAGACATCTAAACTTAATCTTTTACCCTCCATTTTGCAGACGCAATTCACAGACATTGTTAATTATTGCTTGATCATATTGTACGCAGTGTTTTCAGGTGCCGTATGCTGTAATTTAGTTCTAAATCGGTGGATCCTGAACACCTAAATCTGCCTAAATCTTCATCACCGTGATTTAATATATTTAACAATCAAAATAAATATTTTAGTTGTTCTTTAATGTCACGTGTGAACAGATGAATACTTTCATTTTTGCATTCGCATGTAATAACCCAATAATATATTATATTATATTAAAATCACTTACTTGTATGAACAAGCAGATTTGTACCTTGGCCAAAAAGTATTTTTCCTCCAAAGGTATTAGACACACCGTGTTTAACGTCATTACATTTTCTCCTGCTACCAGATTCTCCCCAAATCATTAAAACCATAAGGCAATACTCAACTCGACCAAGCTTTGAAAATACATTTTGAAATAAAGTGGGATTTATGAAAACAGTGGATGAAAATGAACTTACTTGTTTCAATGATCAACTGTGTGCTTTGTCCAAAAATAAGCTTGTATGACCCTGCAGTCACACATTATGCAACCACATAACAAAAACCCACCCAAGTCTCAATGCACAATGAGTTCTACATTATTATTAGGCTACTTTCAAGTGTAGAATCGTCTTCTCGAATTGTGTTTTTGGTGCAGAATATGAACTGTACATTTAACGCTCGTACGGTGTTCCTGTTTTTGTTATACTCAGCCAATAGTGAACCCATATCATTCAATTTCAAATCAATAAAGCCTAAAATGTATGTAAAAATACTTCAAAGATGTCACTTTATTCTAATTACAAGCAACATCGTTAATTTGTCATTTACCTCATTTGTACTATGATACAGGTGAATTTTTTTTATTTTGAATTAATTTAGACGTCTGAGGTTAAAAACGCAATCACGCTATCTTTTTAAAGATTAGTACAGCGGACACTTACTAGAGTAAACTTGTAGTTTCGTGCCAGATCCAAAGATCAGTTTTCCAAATGCAGTTAATATGTTAGCAACTTTAATCAAATTGTATTTACTTGCTTATTTTTGTTGTCTGTTTGGTGGATATTTACTTTTGCAATGTTTTACACTTAAAACTATTTTTGTGAAACTGTTACATGATACTTTGGAAAACGACAAGGAACAAAATAACTGAAAATGAAGTTTCCCATACCTGAATGTACTGTAAGCTTTGTTCCATTCCCAAATATCATTTTATACCCTCCAGTATTAGTCACACAGAATGAAAGAGCTGCACAAAAACATCTCTGACTGTGAATATAAAAGCCTCAACATGTCCTGGTTTATCTTATAGCCAAACGCTAACTAACAAAATCAACAGAAGTAAATGACTAATTACTATTATTAATTTAAGCAAGACCATGAAATTACAATCTTGAGGCGTATCCAAATTCTTCAGGGGTTTAGAATCAATACCAATTATATGTCGATGTGAAGGAAAGTTTGCATTCTTACTTGCTCTGATTATCAATTTTGTTCCCGTCCCGAAGAATATTTTATTGACGTTAACTCCAGTAGTCACACAGTATATGACTGCAGAGCAAAAACTATGTAGCCTGAGAGATTCTGTCTTTACTTAAGATGGGGACAAATGCACTTTGCAAAAATGCAGGGTTATTTTCATCAGCGTTGGGTCAAAAATGAACAAACTCAGCCGTATAGTTAAATGAACCCAGAAAATTTTTTATTTGACCCAACAATTGGTTAAAGCGACCAAGCTCTGATTCTTCAGATGTTAAAGGTTCTTTATAGAACCATTTAGACAAAAAAAGTTTATTCTATGGCATTGTGAAGCACCTTTTTTTAAGAGTGTGTAATATCCTTGCATTTTTTTTAAATGAAATCAAAATAAAAGCTCTCGAAGTCTTAATCTAGGAAAGTCCACGCTTCTGTCCAAATACAATAAAACGGCCCTGTAAGCATCATTAGAAACGAATCTTACTTGTTTGAATTATTAGCTTTGTTCCTGTTCCAAAAATCAGCTTTAGTCCACCTCCAGCATCCACACAGTATGAAACAACACAGCAAAATCCCTCAAACACTCAAATCTCATTCCTATTGGCTATTTAAGACTCATTCATATATGACTAAAATATTACAAAAACCTAAGTGATAATATCTTTATGCTTATTGTTGTTCTGCTCCATTACTACAGTACTATATTATTCAACCTGTTATGCATAAATTGTATTTTCCAGCGTGCTTAATATCACTGTCACTGTCATATAATGTCTTTTATACAACTATAATATACACTCTTAAAATGATATGATGTTTTTAAGCCATACTTGTGTAAACTGTTGGGTATAAATTAATCTCAGCGGTTTCAAACCAACAGTTTGTCCTTAAATCCAAGCACAGGTTGAAAATAACACAGCATTCCTATAATGCCTGCAAGTTTACCTCTTCACTCTAAAAAATGTTGGTTATTTCAACCCATCGTTGGGACACAAATGGACAAACCCAACCGTCGGGTTGTAAATGAACATATGCTGGGTTGTTTCAAACCCGTTGTTGGGTCAAATGTAAACATGGTTGGGTTTGTCCATTTATGACCCAAACGATAACCCAACATTTTTTAGAGTGTTTACTTTAAGAATGATTTAACTACTTTTTTGCACTTACTACTTTCAACGGTCAGTTTGGTTCCAGAGCCGAATAATATTTTCCAGCTTCCAGTCTGAGTCACACACTAAACTTCATCCCTACAGTAACTCACTCATAGACCTCTACTACAGGTATTAAAGAAATCATCGATTTCACTATTAAATTCCCCTGTGTTGTTTATGCCATAATGTCTAGAGCATCAGTTCAAATTTGTCTGATAAGCATCCAATTATATAAGCATCAGAATATTGGCGTTCAACAAGGTCACAACGTAGAATTACATAAATAAACCAAAACCCATTTCTCATAAAATGACATTACATAACTGACTTACTTGTTTCAACTATCAGCCTTGTGCCTGTCCCAAAGATAACCTTATAAAGTCCACTTCCAGAAGTCACACAATGTAACACCACTAAACAAAAACTTCCAGGTGTAAAACATCTAAATCTGACCTGATCCATTAACATTAAATGTCAACTGATCGTTGCTAATGAAAGCTTATTTAATTTATATTTCAAAGAGCAGTATAGAATAACCATTAGTACATTTGACCCTTGGTAAATAGTGACCTAGTAAATAACTATTTATGTTTTCTTTCATCTGTAATCTCTTGAGAACTGTATTGACATCATAAACTATTAACTACTATTAGCTTCCAAATCACTTACTTGTTTCAACTATCAGTTTGGTTCCAGAGCCGAAATAGATTTGCCCAAATCCAGATGAAGTCACACAATGCGGTTTACCAAAACAATAACGTTCTGCTCTTTGAAAACACTGGTATTCTCATAAAGAAAAGAGCTAGTTTTCGAAGATATGAATGGCCAACACTCTTAAAAATAAAGATGCTTCAAGATGCCATTATTTGAAAAGATTGTTTTAAAATCTTCAACGACTAGCTAAGGAAAACACAAGCAAGTATGTAGTTCATAATAACAAAAAAAATGTGATCAATTGTGAGAACAAAATAAAGTTATACATACGTGAGAGCGATATAAGCAATAATCTACTTACTTGTTTCGACTATCAGCTTTGTACCTGTGCCAAAAATGATCTTATACGCAACTCCAGAAGCCACACAATGAAACATCATACAACTAAAACCTTCTTACGCATATGTTCTGTTTTCATATATCTGCTTTTAGGTATTTTATTTTTTCTTACGTATTTGCATTTACTTCATTTACAGCTTTTACCTATTTTAACATTTACGTCAGCATAGATTCCACACAGCAAAATCGCCAGTGTTAAAAAATGTCAAATTAACTCTCACAGTGTATAATCCACACTATGAGAGTAAAAAAATGTCAAATTAACTCTCACAGTGTATATATAATCCACACCATGAGAGTAAAAAAATGTCAAATTAACTCTCACAGTGTATATATAACCCACACTATGAGAGTAAAAAAAAGTCAAATTAACTCACACAGTGTATATATAATCCACACTATGAGAGTAAAAAAAGTCAAATTAACTCTCACAGTGTATATATAATCCACACTATGAGAGTAAAAAAAAGTCAAATTAACTCTCACAGTGTATATATAATCCACACTATGAGAGTATGTGGATTATACAGTATATGCACTGTGAGTGTTAATTTGACTTTTTTTAACACTGGCGATTTTGCTGTGTGGAATCTATGCTGACCTTTACTGTGCAGTTTTATCATCTTTACGTTTACGTTGAACTATTTTTATATTGTATATTCATATGAAAATGAGTAAAGGGCAAAAAGAATGAAGTTAAAATCTGTCTACTCACTTGTATTAACATGCAATTTTGTGCCAGAGCCAAAGATTAGCTTTCCATATCCACTTCCAGCATTCACACAGTAGACAACACCATAACTTTAACTGACCACAGCGTTCATAAGTGATGAGATGTTTTCGTGTACATTTAATGAGGTTTTAATAGCTTTAAATCTGATCCTTTTGTCTTATTTTGTTGTTTTATTGTATTTTTTGTTGAGACATTTTTCTACTTGTGGTTATAGACTTTCTTAACATATAATTTATTCCACTTGCATAATTACGTGATCATCACTTAAAAATCCTAAGCGACAATCAACTTACACGTTTTAGCATGAGATATTTGCTTGTGTACTATAAAGCCTAATGCAACTTTTGTTTCAGCGCTATCTTTTGTATGTGATATGAAAAGAAGAGAAAGAGGGAGCTGAATTTTACCTGAGTTTACGATGAGCTTTGTGCCGTCACCAAATATTACTTTCTTTGCTTGAGTCACACACAGTTATATAGCTACACAAAAACTCACTAACTACTTAATGGAAACCAAATGGCAACATAAGGAATTGA
This sequence comes from Triplophysa rosa, assembly GCF_024868665.1. Classification (NCBI taxonomy): domain Eukaryota; kingdom Metazoa; phylum Chordata; class Actinopteri; order Cypriniformes; family Nemacheilidae; genus Triplophysa; species Triplophysa rosa. Next base: position 3,627,896 of record NC_079894.1, read on the forward strand.
ATATAAGTAAACTAAAATTGACTTTAAAGCAGTTTTATGTTCTCATGTAAGCATATTTTCTTAAATAAAGACTGATCCTGTGAAACACTGTTTGACAAAAGTCACATGTGACAGAAACGTTTGCCTCTTTTTTTCAGTGAAGCATAGTTTTTGCCTCACATTTGATCACTTTAAAATCTTCACAACCAGGGTTGCTAACAAAACATTAAATATGCCAATAATACATTTGATGTTTGGTAAGTAATAAATAACTTACTTGATTTGACAATGAGCTGTGTGCCTGAACCAAATATGATCTTATTCAATCCACTTCCAGTCACACATTACCAAACCAAACAGCAAAAACTACAGACACCCAAACTGCTCTACATACAATCAAACTAATCAACGGTTTAAACATATGAATGTATTATTAATATTAAACATATGCTCATTGTGTTCATCTGCCATTTGTAAAGAGGTTAACTTAATCAGTATTAAACAACATGAAAAGTGATCGTTTTTCAGATTGAAGGCATGATAAATGAACCCAAAGGAATGCAACAAAAGCACAAACTTACTTGTTTCAACTATTAACTGCGTTCCTGTTCCAAATATAATCTTGTTGCCTGCACCTCCATAAGTCACACAACATAACATAACCCAACAAAAACCGGCCTCCCTGACTCGCCTTTCATAATTAATTCATGTCAAAGTTAATAATTGTGAAAGAAAACTTTTCAATAAGCTAAATGATCAGAGTTTCATTTTTAAAGTAAAAAAGGAATCGTTGCACATTTTCACGTGCATGCACTGCTTTGCTGGCATACTATATCAACTACATTACAGCATTGATTTCATCTCAGAAAATGGATACCTGATTAATAAAAACAATTTGTCATGTATGAAATGCTTCGAATCGCTCGACTACCTTCCAAAACACTATGTTTAACTAGGTTTCTAGAACCAAAACATAATTCCTTGAATCCAAACGTAGAGACGCAATGCACTACCTCTCTATTACAGAAATGACAGAAATCTACACTAATGATTCTTATTCATCATTTATCCTTGAAATTACAATCATGTAAAGTCACAGGCTGATTCTTGTTAGTGTAAAGGTTAAAATATAGATCAAATCAACTTTACCTGGATTTACAGTGAGCTTTGTGCCTTTCCCAAATATTACTTTTTGTAAGCCGGTAGTAGTCACACACAGTTAATAAGCCACACAAAAACACACAGGCTACAAGCGCCTCCAAACACTAACTGTATAAAGACTAACGAAAAGAAAATTTATTTAACCATAGTAAACCATTCATTTTACTATAGTAAACAAAAACCTCTCTTAAACCCACACAAATGTGAATTTTTTTTTGTAATTGTATTGTATTGTAATGTACTTACTCGATGTGACGACAAGTTGTGTGCTTGTGCCGAATATAAGCTTATAGTTTCCACCAAGAGTCACACACTATATTACCAAACAACAAAAACTAATGCATGCTCTCCATTCACTCTGTGCAAATCATATCCTAATGTACGATCCGTAAAATACATGTCAGTACAGAATATTTTACATTTTAAGCTGTAATAAACAAATTCAAAATTCAAAACAAACAGAAATCACAATGTGGTTCAAGTGAAAATGTTGACCAGACTGTTGATCAATGCATTTCTATTGCAACACCCAGCGCATTGGTTTGCCTTCTACTTTTGTGAATTCAGCGTACTCTAAAATGTATATTTTGTGATTAAAAGAAACAGGTAGGTTTACAAAATAGCCAGCTGTTGTGCATATGGATCTCTTCACATATGAATAACATTTCACGTATTTAGATGTGCCTCTCACTGTAAACTAATATAAGAGATACAAAAATGTGTTCAGAGTAATATAACCAGACTTAAAGATGTTGAACTTACTTGAATCAACAGTTAATTTCGTGCCTCTCCCGAATATAATCTTTCTTGCACCTCCAGCATTCACACAATGTCAGAGTACACATCAAAAACTCCCGTCACACTGGACACAAGTCTATAGATTGTGTTTTAACTTAAACTCGCATAAATAAAAACACAATTCTATTTTTACTAAGTCTTGAACATATTAAATGTCCAATTATCTTCTATTTTTCTGTTTCGATCTGTTGTTTAATATTCAGATTACGGTCATGATGACGAACAAAGCAGACTCTTAAAAATGAAGGTGCTTCACGATGCCATAGAAGAACCTTTTTTTGTCTAAATGGTTCCATGAAGCATATTTAACATCCGAATTCTGTTTCATAAAGGTTCTTTGTGGTGAAAAAAGGTTCTTCGCATTATAAAAAGGTAGGAAAGAGATGGTTCTTTAAAGAACCTTTGACTGAATGGTTCTTTGTGGAACCAAAAATGGTGTATTTTATGGCATCGCTGTGAACAACCTTTAAAGCACCTTTAGTTTTAAGAGTGCATTTGAAGTATAATGTGTTGTGAAATAGGTTTAACATACTGTTAAAGCACTTACTACTTTCAACTTTAAGTTTGGTTCCAGAGCCAAAATAGATTTTCCAGCTTCCTTGAGTCACACACAATAACATGGCCCTACAAGAACTTCCTCATACAATACTACTTCAAGTAGTAAAAGTTGAAGACTGTCACCTTTTCCAAAAGTTCTCACGCTGTAAGACTGGACATCATTGACTATATCATAAGACTAAACCTTGTATCTCCATTTTTTATTATTTTTAAAATCATTAGTACTCGTCACCCTCCATGTTTGTCTGTGGGTCTAGCGAATTCTTAACCTATCATAAGTATTAAAATAGCTTGTCAACTTGTGTTTAATTATATTTCTTGTAAAATTGCAGTTTTGGAGATACAGGTGTGCAGTCCGACTGTGACAATATACTAAACATAATAATAACATTCCAAGATCACCGCTGGTACCGTTGACTTACTAAATGGCAGATAATGAAGACTTTTATCATGTTTTGAATAATTAATCTAAATAGATAAAACATGTAACCAATATAAACAAACTTACTGGCTTCAACTATCAGCTTTGTGCCTGTTGCAAAGAAAATCTTCAAGGCTCCACTTCCAGTCACACAATATAAGCTCGCACAACAAAAACTGACCCGAGAAACTAAAACCAGCTCAACTACAGTAACTTATTTTTGAATTACATATTACTAATTAATACATTTTGATAAGATTACTATTTAATATTTTTTTATATTTATATTTCATTTATATTTTATTGTATATGAATTGTATTAAATTGAATTAAAACTACTCAACCATTATCGATTCATTTAAATGTCCTCCATGTAAAGTATTGACCATTTTGTAGACGATTATGGGTCTATATAAATAGTATGGTATGTCTATCTACATAAATTTTTGGATTAAAACAACAAAAATCTGGTTTATAAGGTGCTCTAGAAACCTAATAAACAGAATGTTTTTCAATCGTTTCTATTAAATGCACTTACTTGTTTCAACTATCAGTTTGGTTCCAGTACCAAAGTAGATTTGATAAGCAGATGAAGTCACACAGTGTGGTTCACCAAGACAATAACATTTGACCAATTATATTTTTAGAATAAAAAACTAAACTCTGTAATTTTATAAATGCACAGTTTTTTGCTTATTGTGAAAATGCATTGGGTTAAATTAGGGAAAAATTGCAAAAAATATATATTTTAAGGTTATAGGCTTAGTGCAAAAATGTTCTTGTTTATTTTGGCAATGTCATTTTTATGATTTTTAAAAGATAAATGATACTATGATCTATCAATAGCACAGTTAACAAATGTGATAAATCGTATCAATTGTAAACGCATGCAAGAGCACCACTAATAATAATAAACTTACTTGTTTCGACTGTCAACCTTGTGCCTGTTCCAAAGATTAATTTATAACCTCCACCAGCATTCACACAATATGAGAGCGCGTAACTAAAACCTACATACATAGAGTCACACGTCTTCTGTTTGCATTAATCTGCTTTCATGATTATTTTAAAGTTTAAGCAAATGCTTCAGTTTCATGACTTGCTATTAAAATATCAGACTTATCTTTGAGAAATTTCTTATCCACCGTCACATTTCTTTCATGTAAAATAATGTCCTACATATATACCTATATCATTGAATCCTGCTTTTATATACAGTATATACAACTTTCGGCATACTCACTTGAATTTACGTGTAATTTTGTGCCAGAACCAAAGATCAGTTTTCCATATCCATCATTCACACAATGTGAAGCATCAAAACAAGAACTGCTCACAGTGCACAGACTGCGTATTTCACCAACAATCAACACTGTCTGTCTAAAAACTTAAGAAATATTCCAATTATTTGAACTACGTTTTCAACTTTTTATGCTATTACATTATTATCTTACATGCTTGATAAAGTCCAGGTAGGTGCACGAAAAGCAGTAATGCAATTGGACAGATTATTCATGTTTGCATGCTACACTGACTTGCTGATATTAGGTCTAGCTGAATTTAAAACGCATAGAAAATCATTTTACCTGCATTTACAATGAGCTTCGTGCCATCCCCAAATATTATGCTCTGTCCAGAATAAGTCACACACAATTACACTGCCATACAAAAACATGCTGGCTGGCCTATAAACAGAGATCCTCGGTGCAGAATGATCCTAACTTATGAATACTGCCGTTTTAAAACTCTTATTATAACTTGTATGTCAAACATGTATGACTTTCTTTTTTCTGCAGAACGCATAAGAAGATATTTTGAAGAATGTTGGTAACCAAACAACACTGGCCCTCGTTGACTTCCACTGTACGGACACAAATCCACTGAGACATTTCTCAAAATGCCTTCTTTTGTGTTCCACGGAAGATTAGGGTTCATTCAATTAATATAAATATTATATCTCAGAGACACTAAAGTGAGCACCCTGACAATAAGCACTGCGGAGAAGGTTGAACTTACTTGCATCTACTGTTAATTTCGTGCCATTCCCAAAGAGAAGTCTAGACACTCCACTAGCAGTCACACAAAATGATAGCGCATAACAATAACCCTTTACAAGCGACACGACTTGTACCCTAATGTCTGTAGTGTTCACTTTTTGAAATGAATGCTGTTTAAATCTAGGAAATGTTAACAATTCTTTGAAAGCATCACTGAACGATACTGTATAAACTTACTGGGTTGGATTATCAGTGTTGTGCCTGTCCCGAAGAACACCTTTCCAACTCCAGTATTCACACACAATGCTAGACCACAGAGCAAAAACCCTCTCTGACGTCTGACACAAGCCTCTAGGTTCAGTTAATGCAATAAAACTAAATATTTATACTGTAATGCTATTTAGCAAACTAAATGTTTCAATTTGATTTGTTTGCTTGTCATTAAGATTTGCTGCACATACTGTAACATCACGTGTGTTGTTCTTTTAAATGAAACGGTAACACGTGATATTTATAAAAATGTTAATCATAGCGCTTACTTGTTTCAACTGTTAGTTTAGTTCCAGCGCCAAAATAGACTCTCCTGTCTCCACTTACAGTCACACAACAATATTGACTTTAGCAATAACTCACTGCTCTTGCATGAATCAATAACATCTTGTAAATGTCTCCTTAAAAAAACTATGGCGTATGGCATCAACACAGCCAAAATCCTTCAATCCGCATGGAACGACCAAACAAGCGAACCATGAGAGCGCTTTTCATAAAAGCATCTGCTAAATGAAATACCAAATATAATCAAAGCTTTTCAAATCGAATGAGCCTATACTACGTCACATTCATTGTAATATTACAATGTTTTTTCCACGTTTAAGAATAATATTAAGGAAACTCATCCATGACAATGGAAAAATGGAAATTTTGTTGAGACTCCAATATTTTAAAATATCATCAAAATGTATGAGAATTAAGCATCTTTGTAATATTTGAGTGACCATAAATGTTTGACCAGTGTAATTAGGCCAAACTTGGTGTATCTTTATGGATTATAAAAACAATTTGCAGTGCACGTGCGGCATATTAAAACAGATTATTTACATGATAGTTAATCCGGCCATGACCTGACCAAGTAAAACAATAGAAAACATTTAAAAGTGTTTTTAAACTGGTACAAACAAACACTTGCCTGATTCAACAATGAGTTTTGTTCCAGCACCAAAAGTAATCTTGTAATTTCCTCTATTCACACAGCACTATAACCTATATCAAATACTCACTCCGGAGAAAACATAGATTTACTGTAAGAAGAACAGACGTACAGTACTGATTTAAGTGATAAATAGAAAATAGCGATTCGTCTTAAACACATTTGTTTGTCTTCTGTAATTTAGTTGATAGGGCGAATGCATCAATAACATGACACAAACTGTTATGTTTCTTCACTTGTATTAATCCTTACTGTAATAATGAATCAAAAGCCGTTCATCCAGAATTTCACTTACTTGAGATGATGGCAACTTTTGTCCCGATGCCAAACACAAGTTTGTTTGCATTAGTCACACAACGTTAGGGGCTTTGACAACAACCTGTGACATTACTACGATCCACTGTACAATCAATAACTCGTTAGAATCGCAATTCCACGCACAATCCTCATAACTAGATTTATGAATTCAGCTACATTAATCCATAAAGGCTGTTTCAAAACGAACCTTTCACAGAATCATTCTGTTTTACAAAAGGTTCTTTATAAATGTTCTTTAGACTATAAAAAATGGTTTTGAAAGGGACCGGATGTATGATTAACTAAAAGCTATTTACACTGTAATTGTCTAAACGTGTGAAAGGGCTGAAGGTACAAGATTCTTACCTGAATTTACAGTCAGTTTTGTTCCTTTTCCAAAAATGATCTTCCACGCTCCACCAGTACTAGTCACACAGTGATTCCTACACTTACGAATAACAAGCTAACTTTTATGGTACCACCATAAATCAAATATATACTGTATATATACAAATGCCTGACAGTAATTCATCAAAAATTGCCATTTGATGCTATTTAACTTTCTTTTTTGCCATTAACACATACCTTCCTTTTATAAACATCTCTAATGTGTATGCCTATATTTATAATATACTACACGGTTGCTTATTTTCAAAGATGTGAAAAAATATAAGCAAGGTACATGAATTTGTACATTTGTCCTGATCCAAAGTGCAGCAAGACAACAGGTTCAGGACGTCCATAGCTAGTCCAATATATTATTTTCAAATGGAAGACACAATATTTATTACTAATCACATGGCACCACATGCTGCACCGAGTCCTGCACAACATGACATGTGAAAAATAATAATGTCATGGCCACGAATAAAAATTTGTTCCCATGATTTATTACTATGTGAGCATGTTTTACTAATTTGTTCTCTTGTTTCAGCTAAACAGTCCTCACATTTTAATCATTTGTTTCGTTTTAGATAAATGCGTTTGTTGATTTTATGATTAATCTTGCTTCCTCTTTGTAAACATGTTCCCCATCACAGTCTTGCTTTAACTATTTGTAAGTCAATAAACATCATCAAAGTTGCTCTGTCCATAACGGCAGATATGTCTTTTCTTTTCAATGAAATTGTGGGCAGGAATTGACAAACGTGAGCATGATTTACCTAAAACAAGGAAACGAAATAGCAAAACTTGCTCTTGTATTAATACATTTTGGGAACAGTATAATTACGGGCTCATTACTACACTAAATATTATTACTACACCACCTCAATGTTCCTTATTATCTTAAAAACGCGACTTACAATGCAAAGATTTATGAGATAAAATCATGATGCTCTTATCTACCCAAAACCACACGATTAAACCAAATAACAACAAAATAGAGACACTTGCGAATACTTGCCTGATTCAACAATGAGTTTTGTTCCCCTGCCGAAGATAATCTTGTCAGTGTTTGTATTCACACAGAACTACAGCACATAGCAAATACTCTAGAACTCGTATACACAACAACACTACCCCGGTTTCACAGACAGGGCTTAACTTAAGTTGCTTTTATAAAAATGTTTCTGTAAAAAACATTACTGAGACAAAACAATGGTATTGCTATATTTTCATCATACAAGTTATTTTCAGTTAAGACAGCTACGACGTGTCTGGGCACATAAGATTTTAAAACGACTTCAATACACAGGCAAACTAAAGCAAAAACATCAGATTTAATTCATCCGACCAAACTGAAGAAAAGAAACACTTACGTTTTTCTACAAAAAGCCTCGTCCCGTTCCCAAATATGATCTTTGTGCCAGCATCATTCACACAGTTACACACATCCATTCATAAACCCCACTGTGATTAAGTGCTAAATGACTCGATTCTTGGTTTGTTTTAAACTAGTAGTGGTTAACACACATTTTTAAACGTCATGCTATATAATAACAGCCTGGTTATTAAGACAACATGAGCGCAGTGCATGCAATGTTTTCTCATTTAGTTTCTACAATTTCTGTAATGGATACACAATACACAATTTTCAACTCTTACTTACTTGAAGAGACGACAAGATTGGTCCCTTGACCAAAAATCTGCTTATTTCCAGCACCAACATTCACACAGCAGAGCACTCGACTACAATAACCGTGTCCTCTGTTCGTATAGATTTAGAGGTTAACTTTTGCATTTCAATAGTTTGTCTAGGAGTCTTTTTATCAAGTGCTTAAAAAACTAGACAACTACAAATAATTAATAGACCAGAATTAATGTATCCGTTTAACTGCAATGGCTGACAAACACGGTTAAAGTAATCCTTTACATTTTACTTACCGGTCTGAATTAGCAGCTTGGTTCCTTTCCCAAAAATGATTTTGTCAAGACTTTTAGTCGCACAAAGGGAAACTTCATACCAAATACTGCCAAGCACTTACTGCTAACATTCACACAATATAAGAACAAATATTTCAAATGATACGTTATTTCTTCTATTAGCCTAGATAATAATATATATATAAATATTGAATATTGTCACTCTTTAAACAATTACACAAGTGAATTTGAACTTTCAACATCTAGGGTGATTGCGTATCTAGTACTAAATTCACATTTCTCGAGTATGTGCAAAAAGTAGTCTGAAAATCTTTCAATTGCTTAATTTTAAGTGCAAACTTACTTGAATGGATGAAAAGTTTCGTTCCTTGACCAAATATTACTTTTCCAATAGTGCCTGTATTCACACAAGGCTATACCTCTTCACATAAACCTGTGTATCAGAAGCCATCTCTAAAACCATATCCTACCTATCTTATTGGATGTTATACATGTCTACTTTAACATTTATTTGTCATTTTTAAAGAATTATACGGCCATTTTAGTTCATTACGATAAAAATTAATTTATGACATCAGAGTCTAATTCTGAAAAGAAGTGGCGTCAACAAGACTGCAGTATTTAATAAAGTATACATGTTAGTCTCTAACCTTTACATTGCAATTATTATAACTCATCGAAAGTATTCCATGTTTTAAAATGTTGGTTCCATATGCAATATATAAGCTATATCCACAAGAAGAATTTTAAAATTGCATTTCAACAGTGAATATAAAATCATATATTCAAATTTCAACTAAAGAGAACTTACTTGACTTCACAATTAGTTTCGTCCCATTTGCGAAAACAATCCTGTCATTCCCTCTAGACACACAAAGTTATACACCGTGACATAAACTGACTGTTACTGCCCGAACCCACTTAACAGAAATTAAGGAAGAAAGACGACTTTCTAACAACTAACTAGATGTACAAAATCTAAGCCCAGTTAGTCAATGATAAATATTCTGAAATAACAATTAAATCCAAATTAAATAAAAGTATTTAGTTGATTTGGACACAGATTTTCCTTCATTTACATGCAAAGGGTAAAGCAGGCCAGAAAGTTTTATCTTCCACATCTGAATTCAGTGACTTAAATTATTTCGCATTTTGTTAGACAAAGAAATACAACGTACTTGATTCCACAATGAGTTTGGTACCATGGCCAAATATGACCTTGTTAACTCCAGCAGTATTCCCACAGAGCTATACTGCCTAACAAAAATACCCTCAACACTCGGAGTACCAACTTATAGAACAACAATATTTGTGACCCTGGATCACAAAACCAGTCTTAAGTAGCACGGGAACATTTTTAGTAAAAGACAAAAATACATTGTGTGGGTCAAAATTATCGATTTTTCTTTTATGCCAAAAATCATTAGGATATTAAGTAAAGATCATGTTCCATGAAGATATTTTGTAAATTTCCTACCTTAAATATATAAAAACTTTATTTTTGTGAGTGGATGATCTGCCACAGTGCCCCTGATTAACAACTTCAAAGGCAATTTTCTCAATATTTTCATTTTTTTGTGCTCTCAGATTCCAGAGTTTTAAACGGTTGTATCTCAGCCAGATATTGTCCTATTTTAACAACTCATATATCTATAGAAAGTTTATTTATTCAGCTTTCAGAATATGTAAAAATCTCATTTTCAAAAAATTGACCCATAAGACTGGTTTTGTTGTCCAGGGTCACATTTCATTTTACTTCTTTGTAGTGTCATTTTTAAAACTTTTCTAGTCATTGTTGAGTGACCGGATATGATTCAAGAATATCGATGTTTCGTTATGTATAAAGCAACATTGCTACATCAATCATTATATTACTTTACAAATAATATAAACCAGCAAATTCAATCAGTAAATGCAGAACTGTTAGGTTTTTGTTGTCTGTTGTACATATTTTGTGTCTTTTAAAACAGCTATTATCATTTTTTTTATTTAAAACAATTTTATTTTCCTTTACCTGTACGACAAAAGTCACCATAAAACAAAGATGTTAAAACTCACCTGATTCTACTCTAAGTTTTGTTCCACTGCCAAAGATGATCTTATTGAGCCCCTGTTGATTCACACAACACTAAACCCCATGACAAATATCCTCAACTGCAAAACCCCTATTTCGACTGATATTCCTGTGCAAATTTAGGAGGAAATCTAACGGCACAAAACATCTCATTCATAAGCTTTAAATAACTCTAGCTATAATAAACGCTATGATCATTTTGTGGTTGGTACAATATACCTTTTATTAACAAAAACCTAAACTATCGTTTCAGGACACGTCTTCATGCTCTAAAAGGAGTATCGTATCGTAAAATATTGAGTATTAAAGAGAATACTCACTGGACTGCACAATTAACTTTGTTCCAGATCCCATAAAGAACTCGAAGCCAGAACCAGACGACCACAGTGCTGCATCCCCAGACGTAAAACCTCTTCACACAGGACAGACATTCACAATCTCTGTGATAATATCCTTAAATAATCAATATACTATATTTTGTTGTTTTTTATTATAAAAAGGATAATTTCCCAATTCATTGTCATAAATCGTATCTTTGAATGGTATTATCTTTACATTACTTTATATGATCATTTAAGTGTATTATTTATGCTACTGATGTGAAAAAGCCTTTCAAGTAGCTTTAGAAAGTCACTAATAACACTGCATTGGTGCTGAAATTACATAATGTAAAATAAATAATTCACTGTATAGTAAAACACATTGCATACAAACATTCAATTGAACGTCGGGTTAGGTAAATTGCTTACCTGAATGTCCATGCTGTTTATTAGATCCTGGGATAATTCAGCACTTCCTATGTAACAAACAATGTATTAAATATGTCAGTGAGTTAAGTCGCACATCTCACACTTTGCTCAAATAATGTTTGAAACCAAAGTATTGACATTAGATCCATTTACAACTTTCGTCAACCCTGAAAATGTAGCCTAGCCGTCAAAGATGTCACTTCAAATGGGGTATACGTGGCAATTCTCCTCTTAAAATAGAGAGCAGTGATCTACTGGCCTAGTTTTACAGTGACACCTTAATATTTTTGCACCACACTTGCACAAGTAATGCTTATAAGAATAACATACAGTATTCTCTTGTTTTTCTACTAGAGCTGTTTGTAACTCTAAAACACAGAAATAACTGTTGTCCTGGAATTTATTGGGCTCTTTAAGAAATGTTTTTATTTATGCGTAAAATAAGGTCAGTGTTTAACATGAACATGGTTAACATTAATGTGGTTAAGTTTCCACCAACTTGATCTATAAGAACTATGTTGTCCAGCTTGTCAGCCCAGTAAACTCACACGTGTGGCACGATTCGAAATTGAAGTATGAAAGTGTACCTGTGATGTGTGACTTTGAATTTATTGGGGAGGCTCCATTTGTTAACATGACTTAACTGTAAAAGTTAACATAAAATAGCAATGAGAAATACTTTGAGGCATTTAATAATCTTAGTTATCATAATTTATAACATGTCCTAATACATTGGGAAAAACAAAAGTTAGTTAATGCACAATGATGTGAACACGCAATTGTATATGTATTTGTAACAACATTAACAAATATGAACAAATGATATTTAGTGCATGTTAACTAATGTGTCATCTATGGAAACTTACTGTAAAGTGTTGCCAATTTATTTTGGTCTTTGTTTAAGCAATGTTGTTTATCACAGCAATACTGCCACAAGGAGTCACTCAAGTCTACAAAGAAAAATAGCCAGAGTTGAAATGCAACATTCAAATAAGGACCACCAGAGGGCAGTGTTTTTCATAGTCACTTTAAGCATAAAGGGAAACTTCACCCAAAAATGACAATTCTGTCATCATTTACTCATCTTCGAGTTGTTCCAAATCTGTATACATTTCTTTGTTCTGATGAACACAGAGAAAGATATTTGGAAGAATGCTTATAACCAGACAGATTTTGTCCCCCGTTGACTACCATAGTGGGGAAAAAACACAATGAGTCAAAAGTGCCCCAGAACTGTTTGCTGTCCTACATTCTTCAAAATGTCTCCTAAACACTAAAAATAAAAAAAGTTATTTTTCCTACTGTGGGAGTCAATGAGGGGCAAAATCTGTCTGGTTATAAGCATTCTTCCAAATATCTTTCTCTGTGTTCATCAGAACACAGAAATGTATACAGATTAGGAACAACTCGAAGGTGAGTAAATGATGACAGACCTTTCATTTTTGGGTGAAGTATCCAAGGTTCAATATTTTCATGAATTATAAACTTATCTTAATGTAATTGAATTAACAAAAAGTAACACATTGACAAAACTAGGTGATTTTAACATAATATAAAAACACACTGACATTTTGTGTCTTATAAAAATGAATCAATAGCCTAACAAAGTGGTTTGAACATTTTTTATTTATTTGCTTATTATTATTATTGATTTAATTTTGTAATCAATTTAAGTAATTTACGTAAAAGAGAAGTAATCTAAAAGACCTCACAAATTGTGGTGGTAGACTTTAAGGCTTTTGTACAGCTGTCTCTCACGCGGTGGAAAAAAGTCACAAAACACACAATTTCTTGGAAGCCGAAGCGAGCAGTCGATCTTTATCTGAAAGTGTGGGTTGAGTGCATCTCTGCCACGTATGTGCTGTTGAAACTGTGGTTTAGACACACTCAAATGAAACTTCTCTTTCATCAAGCCATTTTTATTTGAGTACAAGTTTTATTTGAAATTAAAATAATCTTATAGACACAAAAGTCTTACAGACTGTAATACCACTCGCTATACAAGTAAAAATACATTGTACATTTTGTAAAAGAATAACAATAATAAAGAAACAACATACTCCATTTCTACCTTTCACTTGTTTGTAACAAAATCATAAAACGCTATATAAATCCAAAGCACTGCAAAGCATTATTTAAGTTCTGTAAAATGTCAAGAAAGTTAACACAACACATTTTATTTTATCTACATATAATTTTGATCTATGTAACATTAATTACAAAAGACACGCAAAGGCGGACATTGTGGCTTGATAGAAACATTCCTATCGGCTGAATTCATATTTAGCTGAATTTATCTTCTAAACTATGAATGCCTTGACAGACATCAATACATTGACTGCGACACATTTAGCAAACAGAATTCTCATGCCTGTCATAAGTAGGGTCATGGAGTTCATTTTAGGACCACCTAAAAACAAAATAGTAAAGCAAATAATTATATATATATACAGTATATATATATTATAAAATTATTATTCAAAAGCAGAATTTATAACATATCTGTACTGACATATCTTGCAACATAGTGTATTTTATTACTAACCAGTGTTAGCGGAAACCGAACTACTCGGTTGACAAGACAGTGGAACATTCTTTTTCTCAGACGGGTTAGCTGCAGAAAAACATTTATCCAGAACAAATAGTTTTTTTAAATGCTCTTAAACAACCTTTAAGCCATATTAAAACAAACTTAAGTACAAACCTGTCACGGGACTGTCAGGAGTTTTGGCACCCTCTTTTTCTATTATTGTTTCATCCATTTTGCATTTTTGAATACTCTCTTTGTTGAAACCAGCATAGTAATAAGTTTTGCTGGCCGGGAACAAGGCAGCATTGCTGGTATTCAAACTTTTATCATTGTCATCATTTAGAATCATTTTCTTATCTCTAGGGAAAAACCCGGCGGCCAGACAGATATCTGATCCTTTACCCTCTATAGTGTGCACGATGGACAGAGTCGGAGGAGTATTCGGTACATCTTCTGCGGAAAGAAGAATGAAGAGTTTTTAAGAGTTTTCAATCCTTTGGCAAGACAGAGTTTTCTGCACATGGGATGATGAACCAGACCGAAAAATACACAGTAAACATACAAGATCTGCATTTCTACATTTTACATTAGCAAAATGTACATTTAAAAAAAAACATAATTTAATTTGCTTTTTACAATTTGCGTTGCATCAAAGCGGCTGTACAAAACAACATAGTTGAACACACACAGAATACGATCCAATCATTACTTCAATGCAGTCCTTGCAACCATTTCATGCAGAAAACATCATCAGCTACAAACAATAAAATGACCACAAACGCTTTTTTCGGAGGAACAAACAAAATCAGCGTTCGTTTGTGATCATTTTAAGCTGAACGCATCAATTCAAGACTAACGTTACTAGAGACCTGAAATTTGAGTTTTTAACCCATGCACATTTTAGCACATTTTAGAAGCTTAAACAGAAAAACTTACTTGGCACGACGGTGAGGGATATCGGCGTTCCGAATGTTAAAGGATCAGTAGCTAAAAATGCACGGCTCCCGTACCCCTTACAAAAACGCTTCTGAACCGACATCAATACTGGGACTAACAACGAGACCTAACCCAGCCCCGTGAGCTAAATCTAACCCGTGAAAATTCCTCCTTTCACTGCATGGGTTGAAGAAGTGCATTGCAAAACTATTAAAAGGCGATTTACTTACTTGGGACGACAGTGAGAGATATCGGCTTTCCGAATGTTAAAGGATCAGTAGCTGAAAATCCACGACTAACGTACGCCTTACAAAAACGCAATTGAACCGACATCAATACTGGGACGAACAAATGGATCTAAACCAGCCCCATGAGCTAAAAATTTTTCTGCATTGGTTGAAGAAGTGCATTGCAATAATATTGAAAGTTAATTTACTTACTTGGTATAACGGTGAGAGTGATGGGATCTCCAAAGGTTAGGGGATCTGCACTTCATTCAGCCCTTATACAATATCCCTCCGTAACAGAAATCATCCCAACACCTCTCCAAAAAACACATTATAAAGCGGTATGAACTGATGACGTAAAATATCCAGTTGGAGAAGTCCGGTTTAGTTTTCTTTGAGCAGTAATTCCAGCTGATGGTGTACAGCCATGTTCATTCTTTGCCCGCTCCATTTCAAACACATGCAGGTCGCTGCAACCAAAACTTACGAAAGAGACAACAAAACTGAGAGAATTCAACCTGTGATGGTCCAGCCGTTCAGTCAAAATGTTGTTGATGTTTAAATCTATAAATCTAGTTAATACGCCGACATAATCATGATGTAAGTTTTTGTACAGTGCACAATGAAAAATGTGTCACTGTGGTAGTCCACCCCACGACAGAAAACACCGGCACAAAATCTACCTGCTGGATTAAAACATGTGGAAAGGCTGTCTAATGTCAAAATGAGAGAAACACAGCTTCCTTCAGTAAAATATAAATGATGCTTTCCTAAAAAGTTATTGATTCAATCTCTTTAAGTATTTTAAAATCCAGAGCAGTCTAGAAAGAATCGCTCAGAGCAGCGAGAGGCATTTGAGCTCTGTGTCGTTCAGGCAGAGGTTTTTGTACGAGTCCAAACCAGAAATGAATCACTGTGCGTACCCCCAATCCACACTGACACACTTCTCAACAAAAACCCACAGCCTTCTGCTGTGTGAAATAGTTAACAGAATAGCAAGTGAAATATCTTTAGAATAACATTTGTGAGGGCCAACCGCTGGCTGCAAACTTTTCTTTACATACAGAACATGCTTCGGTTTACTTTAACAGTTTTTAACACTTAAAGTGTTTATTTCAAAATGCACTAATATAAGAAAATGATAATGAACAACTGTCCGTTACAAAATAATACATTTTAAATGAACAATATTAAAACAATTATTGATATACTTACTACAAATAATACTATATTTGTAACATATAACGTAACCGAAAATGTAACATGTTAACTGAATATTTCAATCCCACCAAAATCATTTTCTAATACTTTACTTTAAGCCTTTACTTTTACCATTAAGCCATACCAGATATATAACACTTGATAAATGTATAATTTTATAATAAAATGCTATCATGTTACGTTGGCAAACATGCCGAAGCTCCAAAAAGCTCATTGGTTCTCGCATGTATCGTGAATAGCTGTCATACACCTGTTGTGTCGAGAGAGACACAAGAACCGATGACTTTCAATATTAGCAACATGCCGCCATATTTTAATTACTGTGTGCCGCTGATCTGTATGTTGCATATATTTCGCTTCACCTTACAAAGGAAGTCGTATACATCACGGATGCTGTATTTGGGTAAACCTACTACTCCTTTACTGGCTTTATATATGTATTACTTTCAGCAAACTTACAAATGTCAGATAATAAACCAATAGCTGCAAACGAAAAAGTAAAAGCTTTAAGAGTACATATTACAATTTCCTTAATTACATTTCATGCAGTGTGTAATGTTGCTGTGTGAGAATGTAAGCAGTCTGCCAAGTTGTAAAGCCGAAAGTGAACGAATAGCAAAGTTACTGGCTTGGGGAAAAAAGGAGTCGACTCTGAATCACGCGAAAAAGTCGTCTGTCGTTCTAATTTCAGTTCCGGGTCAGATTTGCGTCACTCCGTGTAATGCCCGCCTACGTTCCATTTGCGACACTGCATGCGGTAGACCAATCACAGCAGACTAGACCATCTGACCAATCAGATCAGAGAAGGCTGACAGAAAGGAGGGGATTAGACAGATGAATCGCAGAACGAATCATTTGAGAGTCAGTCAAGAAGTGAGGTAATAATAACTGCCTATTATTAGAAAATGTGTTTTTACACATTTTAGAGAAGTGTTTTTACACCGTGTATGCACGTAAACTTGTTGTTGGACACTCCATAAACCCAAGTAGGACCTTAAAAATCACAAAATATGTACTCTTTAAAACAAACGATGCAAGAAACAAGAGTAAGTAACCTGACTACAGTCAGGTAAATTGTTGCAAACGGATAAACTGCTCTATCCAGTATCTCAGAGATGACGTATTTTTGTAGGATAACCCGGAAGTAAGCGCCATGCTGGTTCCCTCGACCGAAAGCCTATGCATTTTTCCCATAGACTTTTGGAAGATCGCAAAAAATAAGCTCTGTGAACGGTTTATGATGTTTACACGTTTTGTCTATCAAGATAATCTTTACAAATTAACACCACATTTGTTACTTTTGAAGCCGAAATACAATAGGCAGAAGTAAAAAGCTAACACGATGCTATAAACAGATAGGGCTGTAGTCAATTCCACCGTTGTCGAGTCCAAGACAAGTCCAAGTCCAAAGAGGTTCGAGTCCAAGTCAAGACCGAGTCAAATTGAGACGGTCAAGACAGAGACAGAAAAAAAATCATGACTACAAGACCACATACTTAACTATTGAGAATATTTGTGATGCAAGAGACATATCTATTCTAAGATAATGATTTTCATTATTGTTTGTAATGATCAAACAGACAATTTTATTTTACCTTAAAATAAGGTAATTTTATTTACTTTAGGTATAGCACTAAAGTCACAAAGCCAAAGTGTAACGTCACATTTTTTTTATTGAAGTGTAACAATCCTATTCTGCCAATAGAAAATGTAACAAATAACCAGCAAACACTTGAATATGTTCCCATTCTTGAACTTATGACTCAAGCTTAAGTTATAGTCGTGCGTAGGACCGTGTCGGTTTTCATTTACACTTCTGCCTTGTTGTCCGCGTCGACAGGCAATGACCACTAGGCGTCAGTGTCCACGCGCGTTACTTGTGTAACCAAGACAAGAGGCGAAGAAGAATGAGCTCGTTTGAGAAGCATTAGCAGTGATAGTGGCAAGTAAACGGTCACTTTTGTTGCAGCTTGAGATGTTAAATACAGAAGCACAAATAATTTACTCAGATAATTCATTCGGAAATGCGTTTGAGTAAACATGATGCTATCGCGGAGTTTTTTTGACCTGAGGGAGGGGTTCAAACAGACCAATCACAGCGCTTGCGGTCCGCGTAGAGTTGAGGCGTTGTTACATTTTTGGAGAGGTGCGCGTCAGCCTACGGCGTATGGCGTTCCATACGGTCCTAAAAAATGACTTTGCAGCACACACTCGTCTCACTGAACGTCTCACTCCACGTCTTAACCGTTTTTGTATTCTGCTATTTATTGCATTGAATTCAAGACGCAGACGACACGTTGACGTAACGCAGACGTCACGTAAATCACGTGTGGCCGTGAAGCGTCTATGCAGACGTCACGCGTCATTCACGTGTAGCAGTGAAGTTATTTGTTTTCAGTTTTGCTAACACGTATTGTGACACGCTACTCTACACGGCTTAATGCAGAGTGTCTATGGCGTTCCATACGGTTCAAAAATATGACTTTGCAGCACACACTCGTCTCAATGAACGTGACGTCTGCGTCTGTCCTAGGAACTAATGTTTATGTGTTGTTTCCTTGACATTCTGTTAATTGTGTTGCGCACTGGCAAGGATCAGCTGTCAATCTTAGTTTATGCTGTTTGTTATGCTTTGTGTAATGTGTTTGTGCAATACATTTAAGTCCAGAACCATTTTATATCTCATTATTATATGTTGTGCATGTTATTGCTGCTTTCTGATGTTTATATGGTTCTGATGCGATCGATTATTGCTGCTGAGTTTTCTGATATAATCATTGAAAACGTACATCATTGTCCATGCTGTAGCGTTGCATTCCTAGGGAATTATGTAATTGCTTACAGCAAAATTATTCAGCGCACTACTATATTATTGTTAACTCCATTGTGACTTTTGATTTGTTTACATGCAATTGTTTTGTTTTTAGCATTTCGTTTTTTTCTGCAAAGCTCAGCTTTAGCATCTTTATCTTATCAAACATTATTTTACTTGTTGTATAATGTGTATGCATTTGCAAGGTTTTACTAGGTTATTGGCACATGTCATATTATTGTATTTGTGTTTATTGTAGTCATTGTGTTGAATATAAGTCGTGGCCTATGGTTAGCGATTCGGGCTTCGTGACCAGAAGGTCGCTGGTTCGATTCTAGGGCCGGTGGGTATAGCCTTGCTCTGCCTTTTTATGTAACTGATTTAAAGATATACTATAAGATGTATAGCTTGCATGTACTGTAAATCGCTTTGGATGAAAGAGTTTCCAAATGCGTAAATGTAAATAAGTTAGGACCAGTCAACAGAAAAAAAATTATGACTAACTTGTAAGACCAGTCTGAGCAGTTTATGCAACCTACACAAGTCTTGAAGAACGCTGAAGATCAAATTAAATAGTATCAAATTAAATAGTATGCTGTAATTATGGTTATAGGTAACATAAACCGCACAAAAACTGCACTACTGCGTGGATAAAATAAACTTCAACAGTGGGCCAGTGAGATGTTTAAAGTTCTGCCTTTGACACGGCTTGGGGCCATCATTTATGGAAATGAGACTGATTTTGACAATTTATGGTCCCTCTTGTTATTGTAGTCTCCCTTAGAATATATCACAGGTTTGTTAAAAAAGGCGTTGTGTGCTTAAATTGGAAAGTTTACTGTTTTTTATTTGGTGCTGGAGGTAGGGCTGACGGTAAGTTTTTGTTTCTTACCGCGGTGAAGACGCAACAAATCATGCGGTTTGGCGGTTAATCGCACCCAACAACACACCTCCACAAATATACCATTTATAATATTTTTTTTCAGATGCAACATAAAAGAGGGTTTTTCTCCGCAGAAGCTGCAGAAAGAACAACAGGGTAACAATATAAACGCACTTGAAACTTGAATAATTTATCGTTTTTAACAGCAAATTATCATTAATATTATATAACTATTAATTAGGCTACATTTATAAAAACAACCTTTTTCAAAGCGCAACACAAAAAGGGAATATCGGGCTAGCCTGTAGTACAAGTGTTCGGCTGTTGTACAACTACTGGGTCCGCTTTAGTGAATCGCAAGGTCTTAGTGTTTCGTGCGAGGAAAACCAACATGTTCACTTTGTCTGGTTTTAGCGAGGCTCTTAACTAGCGATGTGCACGAATGTTCAAATACTGGGATCCGAATAAAAATGCCATTCGAATATTCTATTTTTCATAAGAATAAAAACTGCGTCAACCACAGGGTTAAGTTACCTCTGCAGAAGACCCTAGATTGATTCTTCCCTTCATCTGTAATGAATTTATAATATACAGAAATATAAAAAAATCATATGTTCCTAAATCTTTGTTCAGATCGCAAGCTAGTTTAAATATTTTAAGTTTACACACCGGATGCTCGGATCGCATTTTATGCTCGGCTCACATCACCATATTAAAATGTTTTAAAAACGTGAGCCACAAAATTCGTTAACATTACTTAAATATGAGTTGGAATAAGAATACCAACGTAATATTAAATGATTCATTTATTATTTCCATAACTTGTTCAGAGCGGTTGTTAGAAATATATTAGGCTAACTAATTCTGATTTCAACAACTTGAAACATTAAAATGTACATTTCACTGCAACTAATGTTAATAAGTTTGGCCTTAGCATAAGACTGGTACCTTATATAACCTAATTCGCCTGTAAATAAATTCGCACGGATGTTTTTTTGTTTGTTTGTTTTAAAACGCCTGCAATTCCATAGTTAGGCTACCTTATTGATTTTATTTATTGATGCAAATGCAATGCAAAGCTAAACAAGACAGACACAATATTATATAAGAATATTTATATGCCGTGGTGATCAACAGGATTAGTAATTTTTCCTCAGATGACGTCCGTAATAAACAGGAAACAAGCACTACAATGGCTCCGTCTTTGTTTTTAGGATCAATTAACAGTCGGCATGGAGGTAAGGCTGTTTACTTTATTTATTATTAACATTATAAACAATAAAGCCAGATATTCTTGTCAGATCTGGGTTTTGTTACCGGGAGTTAGAGACTGAGCACCGCGTTTTCTCCGCTGTCGGCTTGTTAACCGTCCGACTTAGTTGAACAGACTTTCACAGAATAAAATAGACTCTATATGTTTGTTTTTCTTATCAAGAACATGTAAAACAAAATGAAACAAGATAACCATATATCGTTGTGTTTTGTTCGTTTAGTTTTTGTATGTCTGGTTTTTGTATGATTTCCTTTGCCATGTTTCAAATCGCAGTTTTTATGTATTAAAAAAAATTCAAACGTTGCTTATCTTTTCACCATTAAAAAACCTATATGCAGGATATAATATTAGTGCGTTATGAAAAATGTAAAAAATACGTCTTTATTAATTTAATTTAAATAAACGAATATTCGTTTTTTAATTAGCTCAAATATTCGAACATGAAATTATTGAAAAATACCCTTATCCCTAAAGTTTATTTAATTGTGTTTGTTATTGTATTCATTGCTAAACTGATCCATTTTTGTTAACACTAAGTTAAAAGGTTAGTAGAGATGTGGGTGCCAATTTATTTTCTTTTGTTCTTGTTTTCTCCTGTGTAAGGAAGGTAGGGTATTTTGCTGTATTTTGGTCTTTTTATTGTGTTAGTCTAGTTAGTTACTTTCCCTACTAGGTAGAGTGTCTTTTGTTTATTATTTTGGCTTAACCCCCCTCTTGAAGCTTGAAACCCTTCAACAATTTTGTTAATAAAATAACTATTTTGCTTCCTTTGACATTTGAGTTTTTTTTAGATCTTTTTTTTAATTGAGTGATCTTAAGTCTTGCAGCTGACACACACCACAACACCATTTTTATTCTGTTAGTGCCTCCTTTTGAACCCTAGACTTATGGGGGTTGTAACAGGTACAGTGCCAGTTCTGCATGGGAGAGGTGGCAGCAACGCAGAAGAAGGTAATGTCATGCGATCTTCTGAAAAGTATTAATTGTGTAAGTTATATTTTTTATGTTAAATAACCTCAAGTTAAAAACCTTAAATATAAAGAGGCATT
This sequence comes from Triplophysa rosa, assembly GCF_024868665.1. Lineage (NCBI taxonomy): Eukaryota > Metazoa > Chordata > Actinopteri > Cypriniformes > Nemacheilidae > Triplophysa > Triplophysa rosa. Next base: position 3,650,393 of record NC_079894.1, read on the forward strand.
TAGTTGCTAGTTTAAATAAAATCTTAATTTAAGATCAGTCAAATTCATGCGAACATGTATTTATTACTTGGCGGTGTGTTTATTGCTTTAACTAACAGTGGCAAACAGAAAGTATACAATTATTTTCTGTTAATAATTGTTTACATAGGTGCATGTCAGACTTACATTAACGTTAACAGCCAGTCGGGGGCGCTTGATAGCGCTTCACTAAACTCACGGAGGTGGAGCTGGACTAAATCAAGCTCCGTCCGTTTTGCGCTGCAGACGCAGACGTCACGTTTAGCAGGCGCAGACGTCACGTTCATGCAGAGGAATGAGTGAAGTGGCAGACGCAGAGTCACGTTTGGCAGACGCAGACGTCACGTTTGGCAGACGCAGACGTCACGTTTGGCAGACGCACGACGTCACTGTTCTAGCTGCAGAACGAGTGTGTGCTGTCAACAGTTCAATTTTATTTGACCGTATGGAACGCCATAACGCGTAGCGGTACGCGCTCTGCGTAGGTCCTGACGGCAGAACCATAAATTGGGCTTTAGTGTCCCCCAAAGTAACCACCCCCCCCACATTTTTAAGGAACTTTTTAAACACCGTGTGTTGTGTGTGTGTGTGTGTGTGTGTGTGTGTGTGTGTGTGTGTGCGCGCCTGCCCGTGCTCGTGCGTGTCGATAGAGGAGCTGCCATAAAGAGCAGAGGCCCCACGGCTCGTTTAAAAGCACGTTTCGGTGCCCATACTTAAATAACATGTTCATATCGCAATGACAATAAAAATACGATCAATCTTATCTTTAAGCCCTACTTAATAAACTCATAACTACTTTCTAAAAATATTCAAATGCAATGCTAACTCTGAAACATGGCATTAACTTACCTCTCTTTGTGAGGCCTTTGCAGGTTTCTTACAAAATTGGATGTTGTCCCACGGGTTTCGGAGAAAGTTTTGTTGCAAAAAGTTTCCTTTTAAGCGCACTGTCGATAAATTCTTTATGGTTTGTAAAACCAAATGTTATTATGCCGCTGCTCGCTGACATCGTGCCTGATGAATGATTGATGCTGTTCAGTTCGGGCCGCGGACGAATCGTTCATTTGAACCGGTTCTTTCTTTTAAGTGAACCGGTCGAACCAGTTAACCTGAATTGTTCGCGTTTAGCGTCTCCCGTAAACACTTAATATTACCCACAAATTAATTCAGTTCTTCACTTTCTGGCGTGCATGACAGTCCCGAGGACTTGAACCAATATACCGGAGTTATTTAGTTACACCAACAGCACACAATGAACTGAACTGCTGTGTGAAGAGAGAAATTATGAACACGCGCGGCTCGAGTCGAGAGTCGGCAACAGTTTTCGGATCACAAGAAGAATGCTCTATCAATGTTTTGTTTTGAAGGAGAAAAAATATATATATATCTGGACTCGGTCGAGACCGACTAGAACATTTGGTGAGACCAATGACCAAGTCCGAGACAAGTCCGAGTGCAAATACCAACGAGTCCAAGACAAGTCCGAGATCATAAAAAAACGACTCGAGTCCGGTCTCCAGCACTATAAACAGACTACACTTAAGGTCGCTCGACATCAACATCACCACCACCACCAAGCCTCCGACAACTCTTTCAAACTTTATTTATGTAAGAACTTACCTTCTATAAATGTTTTTACTATTTTTATTTCAATTTATTTATTTTTATTTTATCTTTATTTTTTATTTTTTTTCCGTTATTACTATTCATGATTGTACACTTAATGTAAAAACTCATTGTTAAATATTGTAATCGCCAATATGTCTGCCTTTGAGAATTGTAAATTGTTAATATTGTTTATTCAATGCCTTTTTTGTATGTAAACTTGTTTATGCTATTAATAAAAAAATCTTTCAAACTTTATTAAAAACGTGTTCCCTGGTAAGTAATTACTCCGTGAATGAATCCGCATCTACGTTTTAAGACATGTGCCCATGTTGCATTATTTGTGAGCCTTATATGCGTAATGACGTCTAACGTCCCCAACTTGTTAGCAACCGCCGTTTTTGAGACACAATAAGGCTTTAAAAAATCACAAGCGGGTTATAATTGGTGTGTGTTATGTCATAGAATAAAACATGAAAATATTTAGAGGTTTTGTTTACCACAGACCTCATTTCAGGCGATTTACCAAAAACCCATTCAAGAAACCAACAGACTTTGGAGCGATGGAACCGGAAGTCCTAAAATGCTAACTCGCTTCCGGGTTTAAATAATCCAAGGGCTTTTCAGATATTTCCATCGAATGGACTAAATAAGCGCATGCAATGTACATATGCACGCGACCGGAGAAAAAAAAAAACAGGGAGCAGCGTTTTTTATTTCTTCTCTGACAGCCGCCAGACCACATCGAACATTGTAAGTGTGTGTTAGAAAGCTGGAACGGTGAGAAAACATTGTGTTTGAAATGTTTTTTGTCTTTAAACCAAACTTTGTAGGTGTTCAGCCGGCAAAGTTTAAATCCTGTCTGGCTAACGCACGTTTCAGAATGTTTACGCATGATGTCCATAGACGAAGAGCAAGCGGTCTCTTGTGGCTGTTCGAATGCATTCAACCGCATGAGCATCTACACCACGAACACAATTCGGTCGAATGCGTTTTCGACAACCTCTGGAAGTGGTCGAAAGTGGACAAGCTCAAAACGTTTCACACCCCGTTTACACCTTTTAGCGTCGTCCACTTGTGATCCGACAACCATCTTAATACCAGATTTAGCGCCATCTAGCGGTGGAAACAGGCTCTTAGTTCTGGTCAGCCACCGTAGTGCTTCGAAAAGAAGGGGTGACGTGAGCTCTTGGTTGCAATTCGCAATCTCACCGCTAGATGCCGCTAAATTTTTACACTGGACTTTTAACTAAGATCGTAAAAAAACTAGACTTAATGTTCCTTACCCTACAAAGTTGGGCAGCGACATCTCCGGGGTTGATGTGAAACCCTGGCCAGCAGTCACGTTGATATTTCTTCTTGTGTTTGAGAGTGTGGACAGCGAGGAGCTTTTAAATGATAGAAGCATGCATACAGTTACACAGCATTAAAACTGGACGATTTCTTTGCCAGAGCATTCAACAGTTCACATTTAACTAAAAGTGGAGGTAGAGCCGAGCGGTGTCCTTACGGGGTCAGTATATATACCACAACACCGGCTATAAATAAACCCACATAAAAACAAGATGTAAGGTCATTAATGTAATATTACCTTGGATTTTTTGTTTTGTTTGACCATTGGAATGCTTCTCTGTACCACCCCAACATGTCTGTTTTATGTAAGGGATAATGTACAGGCAGCCGGTTGTTATCGCAGAAATAAGCCCATTATCCCACTTATTACAGGGCTACTTGCCACGTGAGAAAAAAAACTGGACATGAAATGTGAATTTGAAATATTTTATTAGCTCATTTTTAATGAATGCAGACCTTCCGTGAGGAAAAGCCGTTTACTTTCGGTTTTAAGGTAAGAAACGCCGTTCAGATGTCACGAACAGGCAATTTTATTTAATAATTGGTAAATATAATGTCATATACGTTATTAAAAGACATATTTATATTTAATTTGTCAAAAAAACCTGTCAAAATGATTTGCTGCATCCAGGTTACCGTATTCGTTTTGAGAGGTTGTTATCTGGGAATGACGACCCTGCAAATGTCGCAACTGGCCAATCAGAATCAAGCACTCCAACGCGCCGTGTAATAAGTGCGGGACAATCTGGCTGCTGCCGTGTCTGGCCTCCATGAGTCCGACTACCTGTAAAACAATTATAGACTACATCTTCACTGTTAATGGCCAATTGTCATGTCATGTTGTTTATTAATTGATCATTTCCCCCTCTAGCTCAATAAAGCTGCTTATTTTTAAAAGTTTAATTCTTCACAGAACTGCATTATTATAAATGCAAACATGCATTTCATGCAACTCCTACTCATGCACATCAGTTTTTTCTCATAAACAGTAAAAATGTCAAAAAAAAATGTCTCTACATGCTAGGCCTATTATTTCTCATTTTTATTTTTTGTGATCCTTGAAAAACTAAAGAAAACAGTATTGATGGTTTGGAAATCATGCTCATTTAACAGTGGGAGGTATGAGAACGTTAACGTGGCATGATATGTTAAAAAACATTAACATTTAAGTAACCGTCATCAACTTAAATATGCATCTAATATGTCAAGTGAAGTCGTTTCTTCACAACAAATTAGCTGTTGGCAAGAAAGCAAAGTTAGTTTTTGGGAGACGATGAACTTTGTAGGATTTCTATAAAATAAAATGCACAATCCTGAAGCAATAATACCCAATGAATGGAGAAGGGATGCCTCTTTATAGAACATAAAATAGTTACTTTATATTCATTTTCATGTGTCCATTTATGAGGAATATGTAGCGTTATGGATGTGACAATCCTGAAAATGGCACTTACCTGACTATGAAAAATCATGCACTAAAAATAAAACAAATGCTTTACAAATTTGAAGAGAGATCTCACATGGGTATTTGAACCACCAAATGTTAAAATCTGTGCTGTTACCATAGTAAAAACCGCTGGTAAAAACTTAATTTTTTCGTGGTAAGGTTGACATTTTCACGGAATTGCCCAGGTACATTGGGCTAATGAAGGCTGTCAGGCAACAACTGAGGCTCTGGCAAGAATAACAACCCAGTAGGAAACAGACGTGCATTTTGAGTTTATGTAAAGGCTTGTCATAGTTTCACTCAGTGTGGTAAGTACACACTGAAATATTCAATAACAAAAACGGTTCAATGGAGTTTGCATTAAGGAGAAAGATGATAAGGCAGCTGGCATATGTGGTAAGCTGATCTCAAACCATTCTGGTTTCCTGTCAGGAAGCGGGTGAGAGGCTGAGGAAGAAAAACCCATTCTCTTACATTTCTAGAGAGCACACAATGCACACGTCTGTGATTTACAGTAAACTTCAGTTCAGTTTCCTTCTACAGTAGTTGTATGAACGTACCATTTGTGATTTGTACTGGAATAGTTCACTAATGTTATTTTGGGGATATTTGGTTCCCAGAGTTTATTGGGTCTAAATAGTATGTTACATGGTGTATTTTGCAAGTATCCTGTTTAAATGTAAACTATAATGTAATTCATAAATACAATTTATATTATAAAACTTGGAAGAGAAAGTAACATTGTAGGTGTTTTGACACATTGGAGCACCATATAATTTACATGGTACATGAATTTTAGTACTATGGTATGTGTCAAAGTACCATGGTATTATCATGCGGTACTGGTATAGTACAAAAACACCTGTGTGTAAACAAAAACAGACTCAAGGACTTCATATATGAGGACATGGTTTATTTTATTAAAGGCATGGCTGATGTCAGCATTTATAAGTGTCCACAAAAAGACAAGAACACAACTCAAGCCCATTAAAGAAGGAGATATCCTCACCCCCAATTATTCCCTGACAAATTCCGCTTAAAAAACAAACAAAAAACTTTACCCGATATCTCCTTCATCCAAAACAAAAGGCATTCTGAACGATGTATTTCATGCAGAATTTCAGGAGTGGCCGACTGAATTTAAAGTTGGGAGAACTTAACTTAGTGGTAAATTTAACTGTGCAGTTGCTGTAAAAAGCTGGCTGTTTTTTTCTGGGGTTTTTTTTAATCGCTTTACCATTGGAATGTTATATTACGGCGCAAAGGCGCAAGGCTGTTGTCCTTGTGATCAGCATGGTAATGTACATCACTACAGAAGCCACGGTTAAAAGTCGGATGCTGGACAACAGGGGAATCCACATTTACAATGCAGTGAGATACAGGGCGTCCAAAACTTAAGCACATTCACAAGACTGTGCACCACAAGTCCATCCAAAATAAAAGACTGTTAGGCATCCACAGCAACCAGCCAATCAGAGCACAGACGTCTGAAACGCCTTGTTGAACATTTCTAAAATGAAAAAAGTAAGGGGCCCGAGGCTCCCCTCGAAACGTTTTCAAATGTTTACTTTGACCTAAACTGAACTTCTAAGGTTCCTTTGATTATTTATACCTCTATTTTTAATACGATTTTAAATGCAACAAGAGATAAGCACAATCACACGGCAAATAGACACGTCATTTAAAGTTTGTCTTTGATAAAATGTTCTCTACTCAAAAATAAAAACACGCTTTATTCTCATCATACGTCTGTCGTACGACCTTCGCCGAACGAAAATCGCCTTTGCTGTTTGACCGGGAAGAAATAACAACTGTGAACATTTTTATACATATCCCAGCCTATCCAACGCTAACCCCTGGCCCCGAAACATTTCTACCAAACAAAAAGCTCAGAGATCCTTAAAAGGTCGACTCAGTGCTATATCATCTACTGAAAAATCAGTATGAGAGAAAACATTACATCCGGGGCCACTAACCTGAGGCAGCCAATGATATACGTTATAAGAACATTACCGAGTAAAGCAGCAGGGCTAACGCTCTTCCTCCCGTTTCTTAGTGCTAAGCGCAGCGGTAGCTATACGTAAAGTTAGCGTAACTAGCACGCTTATGGTTCTACAGTCCTGTCGGATGTCTTTCTTCAGCCCAAGCGCAGTTCTCAGTGGCTTCTGAACTGTGTACAGCGGCTGCAGAGATTGTATATTCAGTCTCCCTGGCTTCCATCCCTGTTTGCTAACAGCGACGGACCCGTTTGTCTAGCTATTAACTTCCCAACAGTGCCAACCATGATAGTGATGTGAACAATCCATTAAAACGAAACGGAACAAAAAACAACAAAAGGAAAAGAGAAAAACACAGACCAGGCACAAAGAGAGCTGATAAAACTATTAAAAGGCAGAACATGAACAAAAGACGCGTCACGCGTGTAAGCTAGCGTAAAGATGCTCAAAAAAACAGGGAGGAGCAGGAAATAGGGGCGGCACATAATGAACTCCCCCGTTAGCAGTAAACTATTGAACATATTTACTGAATAATATTTCAGCGAGCTAAAACTGCTACAGAACAAGTCACAAAATACAGTATTGTTAATAATTGCAGTCTCTATTGCAGCTAATGATACTACGTCCTACATCTACATCTAGTCTAACCCCAGCTCTGTTTGATACCGATCGAGCTTCAATGTTGCTATAAGCTTCATAATGGTTGCAACGTGAGACTTTCCCCGTCCCGTTCTCCAAACACTTCTTACAAATCAGACTGTACATGACAACATCATAATCCATGTGTCAATCTATCTTCTAATATCCCAGCGTGCTCTCTAGAAGAACAGGTTCATCCTTCATTCATCCAACTTTTTCGCGTATTTTTTTACACAGCGACACAGATCCCTCCTCCGAGAAAATGAATCCAGATTTGGAATAAAAAGCGAAAAAAGTCCTTCTTTCTTTGTGTCCCTCGCTGTACCACTCCTGCCCACCATTAAACATCCTTTTCTGACACACACGTGCACAAACACCTTCTCTGTGTGTCGGTAACACAGAGCCGTTTAAGCAGGCGGCATGAGGGCATCTAGTCCAGAGTCTGTAGTCAAGGAGTCCGGATGAGACAGGAGAATGACCTTTGACCCCCAGAGGAAGTGAGGTGGCAATCAGAGAGGAAGGTTGTTTCCCTCAGAGTCAGTGATCTGCAGCGGCTACGTGCCGAGCGGCGTGACGGGTCAGGCGCTCGCACGCCCTCGTGGCCGTAGAGGCACGGGGAGAGAGACAGACAGAGTGAGTGAGAGAGTTAGAGGAGAGTAAGAGGGCTGCACGTCCCCCGTCGGTCAGGCGAGCGGTTCATTTGAGCCTGTCGCTTCGCATCGTTCGCCGTCTCCAGCCTCCACGCGCAGGTAATGCTGGAAATTTCCGATTGGAGCTTGTGGTGTTTCACCTCTTCCGTTGAATCGTGTTTCACACAAGTGCTTCTTCCCCGTGGACTCTCAGTGTGGCGGGTTCATGTTGCCGTGGCCGCGCTGCTGCTTCTGTTTCTGTTGCATCAGGAGCTGCTCCAGCGCAGACGGACCGGGCTGCATCATAGAGCTCGACCAGATTGACTACGTAAAGAGAAAGAAGAACGGAAACGTGAACGGAATGAACGCGCGACATCCCAGTGTGATCCCCAAATCAAGATTTTCTTAAAACTATTCAAACTTAAAACTTCTGTTAGTCAAATAAAATACTATCCTGAATATAACTTTAATTTACTGCTGAAATAGCATAAGTTTTACTTAGTTAAAAGTTGAAGCACTAAAATTATTAGCTGAAATTTAAAAAAAAAAGAATTAAAACTGAAATAAAGTATACAGCAATATAAAAAATAAACAAATAAAAGGCACATAACAAAATTTCAAAAAATTGAACTTAAGTAAACATGAAATTAAAATAAACTTCATATATACATATATATATATATATATATATAGCTGCAGAAAATAAAGAGATCAATTTTTCTGATTTGAAAATATAGGTATGTGTTTAGGTAAATCATTTTTGTTTCATTCTGTGAACTACTAATTTTTACCAAATCTCAAGTTTATATTTTTTGTTTTCAGTTTTATTAATAAGTTTTAATTGATAAAAACTAAAAAGGTATTATTAAGTTTTAATTTAAATATAAAACTTTAAAATTTAAATAAAACTTGATAAAACTGAAAACTATAAATCACAAAAAGTCAGCTATTGTGATGTTTCACGGATGCTTTACAAATATATGAAGCTTGATATCTGCAGAAAAAAAATGCATGGGAAAATCCCACAGTACCTTAAAACTGTCAAGGAGGACAGTAGAGGAATCCTCCATTGGCATGTCCTGGGCCGCCCAGCTGTTGGTTGGCGCCCCCTGGTGCCAGCTGTTATTCTCTGACACAGATGAGGACGAAGCCGAAGGCAGGTAGTCCAACCCGAAGCCACTCACACCTTGTGAATATAAAACCACCACAATAGTTACATCCCTCCTCGTAAGAGCCAGTCCTAAACTGAACCGTTAGCCTTTATGCACTCATTGAGATAGCTGGCAGTATTACCGGTCTTGTCAGCTTTCCAGCGGTCAGGTGCCCGGCGGTCTCTGCTGTCGGGCGTCCCAATGGGGCCGAAGTTGGAGAAGGGCAGGGAGCTGTGACTGTGGGTGGGAGGGGATGAAGGCAGGCTGCTTGGGTTGGAAGAGTGAGGGGACTGACTGGCTGGTGTTGAGTGATCTATTAAAAACAACAGAGGTTAGAGATCATTCGTGTATTATTCAAATTACTCTGCGTTACCTGCTTGTTGTACAAAGTGATAAAATAACAAAATGAATCATTTAAAATACCTGAGCTAGCAGGAAGTGAAGGGGACCATGGAGTTCCTTCAAACAGGGAGTAGAGAGAGGGCTCCTGGTGCATCATGGGTGCGTCTGGCTTAGACGCAGGGGGCATGTTTTTACCGTAGGCCTCGCTAAAAATGCTGTTGTTCTGGTAGCTCTCCTTTGAAAAAAAAGCAATCAGAATCATTTGCTGAAATCTTTAGGGACTTTTTTATTTATCAGAATTTCCGTCACTTATATAGTTACTATATTGGTGAGATGACAGGTAGTAATGGAGAGAAGAGGGGTGTTTGGGATCATAAAATTCTGTAAGCCAGATCTGGACTTGCATAATCATTTTGTTAATTTTGCCAATTACTTTATGATCCATAAGTGATAACAAATCCACCTCAAAACCAACAAGCAAAAAATGTTTTAAGAAAACGCAGTAAAACACTGCCACCTGGTGACTCTTTGGATTCATAACACAAGGGAGGACTAAACTAAATATGCGTTTTTGAGCACAGCAGGTTTACCTGAATGGAAAATCGGGGGAGAAGAGAGGACTGACCGATCACATCCGATCCACTGTCCAGCCTAGACTGACTTGGCAGCTACAGAGAAAAAAGCATATAAAGTAAAACCATTTTAACCACATCAAAACAAAACAAATTCAAGTTCCAAAATTGAAATATACAGATATGATCAGGTCATTTCAGAGCAGAACGCAGAAAACTGTAACGGTGTATTGTTTTTACATATTCATTTATTACTTATTCATATTTACATACAGTACACAGACCATCAGTCCAAACTTTGGACACACTTGACTGAATCGGTTTCTCAAGATTCTCTTAAACCACTTCTAGGTCTAAAGATGTATTCTTATCGACTTAAAATCTCACAAAGTATTACAGAATAAATGGGTGTGTCTAACGTGACTGACAGTGTGTACAGGATTCGTTTCATAAACAAATGAAAAACTCCATCCACTCCATGCTGATGACATAATAGGAGGAGAGCTACATACAAAGATGTTTCTTCCAGGAGCAGAGCTAAGAGGACCAGCCAAGGCCTGGTAGAAATCATGAGGTTTAGTAAAGAGAAGCTCCTCCTCCTCCTCAAAGTCCGCCAGAGTCTTTAACAGGTCTGGGGGCAGAAGAGGGGAGCTCTTGTTGTCCTAGTGAGAGACGAAGAACAACGGGGAAGGAGGAAAAGGGAAGAGAGATGAGAGAAACAGGATGTAAGAAAATAGGAAGCTATTGAAGATCTGCTCCATTATCACCCTGATTTCTGCTTCAGCCAATCAAAAGGCTCCTAAATTATCCGCAATAATTTTGTTGGCCAAAAAGAATGCGTCAAACTATATTTGTGGGGGTATAAATGTGGTCAGGACACAATAGCACCTGAAAATAAATATCTCTCACATCTGTCCTATACTGATATCTTCACTGCAGAGTTAAGGCCTGTTCACACCAAGCACGATAACTATATTAGTGTCCAAATAAAATGATTTTGTTCGTTGCAGTTTCACGTTTTAAATGCATAAACCTTTTCGATTTGGATGAATGGGTTTATTTGAAAAAAAATCCCAATTTTCTCTTTACAATTGTGCTAGAGATCCACCGATGTATCGGCCAATAATCGGTATCGGTCAATAAAAACAATTTTCACGCGATCAGCTATCTGCAGTTATTTTAAAAAACATTCGATGACCAGGGCCAATATATCCCGACAATAAAAAGAGGACAGGAAAATGCAATGAATTTGTGCTCTGTATGTAGAAAATGTTAAGAAACATCACCAGTTTGATATTCAATATTATCAGTCATTATATGAATTAATAACACTCATAAAGTTAAGAAATATTAATTGAATCTCCAGAATCGGTATCAGTATCGGCAGATATCACTCGGAATAATCAGCTATCGGTGGAGAAATTTTGTATTGGTGCATTTCTTCATTTGACCTTTGTAGTAACTATCATTCGGAATGTACGGGTCTTTAGAGATGCAGCATTCGAAAAAAAGACGAACGATCAAAAAGCATGCACATCTCAGCAAGACCTCGCTGAGATCAAGTTTCGATGAGATCGAAGGCATTTGTAAATGATCTGTAGCTTATGCTGGAAAACCAAAACCATGACAATCGAAGTCATGACAGATTACAGGGAATACGCCTGTATGAAACACAAATAAACGGAATAAAATCCCAACTAAAAGTGAACAATGAGCAGCCCGTGTTTCACACTAACTTTAAATTTTTGAAATAGTATATGTGCAACGTTGTGAAAAACAAGTAGCGTACTACATACTACTCCTGACACCATCATGTTGCATTGTGAAGTCAGCGTGTGACGTTCAGATATAAATTTGGCATTTGCATATACTGTAAATGTCCCAACTCTTAGCTGTCTGAAAGCGATGTTGAAAATGGCTGAAACAAACTGCGGTCGAATGCGTGTCACAGACCAACCGTTTTGAAATATACACTAGGTCATGCGTGTATTGTGTACTGAAAAACGGCCTACTATGCACATGTAGACGCTACTCGCATTACAATTTCTGCAGTATACAGGATGACGGTATTATATTTAGCATTCTTCTCCGAGATAAAATGCTCAAATGTAGATTAAATGACTAACTTCATATGGAGGGCCTCTGGGCATGTTCTCCTGGTCGGGGCAGAAGACTCCAGGCTGACGTTTGCCCATCCTGTCCACCATTCCACCCCTGCCCTCTCCTCCCATGTGGTACGAAGGCTCCCAAAAGAAATCCTGGACTTTGACTTCCGGAAACTTCATCTTCTTGTCCATGCTGGGTTGAGGAGGCTGCATGCTCATGGGATGATCGAAGAGGTTCATGGGATCCTGGGTGGGCATGAAGAAAGGCGGTTTGACTGGCATCTGCATGGGCATTTTCTGCATGCTGGGCTGATTTTGGTGCTGGTTCCACATTTGACCAGCCTGCTCGGTCACCTGCATGAAAGGCTACAGAGACAAAAAGAAAGATTAGCAGCAGCAGCATTCACGTTTCGAGCGGTAACCACGGTAATAAGATCCTGTCAGGAAAACCCCAGCACAAGCGCGTGGCATTACCTGCTGCATGCTGTGAAGATGCGGCGGGCTCTTGCCCAGCTGCGAGCTCTGCTTGGTGGGCGACTGCTGTTGTACTTGTAGCTGAACAGGCTGTTGCAAGGCCTGCTGGGATGGCTGAGGGGGAGGAGGCTGCTGAGACTGGAGAGGACCCTGGTTTAGGGCTCCCGGGCCAGATGGCCTCTGCTGGCTGTAGGGAATGTGTGAGGGTTTGCCCGTCTGCACCTGATTAGCAGACTGAGGGTGGGAGGCGGTCTGGAGGAAGGGGGCAGTGACAGAAACACTGGCGGGAAAGGTGAAGCCCGGGCTCATGGAGAACGCCACAGGAGGAGGAATCACATAAGCAGGTGGAGCAAAACCTGGGAACACAAGCACAGATAAATAAATACGTAGGTCTAACACCTTTTGTGTGTGTGTGTGTGTGTGTGTGTGTGTGTGTGTGTGTGCGTGCGTGCGTGCGTGTGTGTGCGTACCTGGTCTGCTGGGCAAAGGAGGGAAAGCTCCAGGGTGGTGAATGGGAATAAACTGAGAAGAGCATGTGGTTTGAGTCTGTGTGACTGGAGTCTTCCTCGCTTCAGACACTGGTGTCTTCCTCATCTCGGTCTGAGTCTTCACCTTCGCACAAAACAAGAGTCAAGTTTATAGTCGCACGTGAGGTGAACTTTGAGCAAAATGAAATTTGAATGAACCTCACCTGCTTCCCAACATCTGTTGATTTATCGTGATTGTTCTTCTTCACCTCGCTCTTCCTCTTGCCCTCTTTCTTCTGCTCGTTCTTCCCTTGTATTCCATTTCCTTTATTAAAGCCGGCTCTGTCCTTCACTGCATCCCTCTGCTGCAAGTTCCTGTTCTGTTCTTTGCTCTGCTCGCGGGGTTTGATGTTCTCTTTGAACGTGACCACGGGTCTTTCGCTGGCGTCCAGCCCGCTGTTCTGGTTCTTCCCGGCTGACAGGACAGACTTCAGGCCCTGGGTGCTGTCGTTGGGTGTCTGCTCTCCGTTAGATGACTCCTGGAGTACAGGTGTGTCTTTCTCCTGTGGCTCCTCCACCACCATCTCGGGGATATCAGTGATGAAGAGCAAAAGGCCATCACTGATGCGACACTGGATCAACCTGTTGGCAAAATCAAATCGCCCTCCTGAGTAAAATATGTGAATGATCCCGATGCGAAATCTTTGTCTGCTGGAGGCTAAACATACTGTATAAGTGCCCGTTCATGAAAACAGAATCAAATTTTACAGTTCTTCAATGGATAACCAAAATGACCTCATGTCTTGCTTTAGAAATGGTAACAAACTTGGTATACTTTGGTCTATTTGGAAAGTGTTTTATGACTTTTCAACTTTGATGGTACAAAATATATAGGCATTTAAAACTGTACATGAAGATTGATATGATTCCTTTATTTATTGTTGCAATGAAGAATTCCTAAATTATTGCTCACATTATGTCTTTACAATGTTTAACCAATAAAACGTACTCCATGACTTAAGACTAACCTTTTATAGTAGGAAAAAGACAAATATTGTAAAAAAAACCAAGGTGAAAACATCTCTATCAGTAATAAATTCATTACTGTATACATTGTAGATTGTTTACTGTAATAATTATGTACACATACATGTATATGGGTCATTCTCACGAAACCACCACAACATTATGGCAATAAAGATTTTAATGATAAAACATTTAATCGGTAACACAAAGCATGTCATAATAAACATAACCGTTTTATCTACCTTGCAGAAGCATACTTTTAACAAAAGAATGAATTAAGGTATTTTATAGCTTTTTCTGCTGAAATTCTCATTTTCGCAAGCATCCCGATTTGTCTGATTGAATGCATTATACATTGTAATTTAAAATGAAAATATTCTAAAAAAAACATTGGATATTCTACTGGATGACAGAAAAAAAGAGAATATTCATATATAATAAAAATCAAGATATAGTGAAAATAATAAGTATCCATGATATTCTCATCCTCTGTAACATTTTTTAAAGGACTGTTTAAACAAGCACAAATATATCTAAATTAAGTCTGATTTTATGTAAAAAAAAATCTATCAGTATCTGGTAACAGGTTAACATATTACTTTTAGTATTTATATTTTAGTTAAAAGCTTAATACGCTGTGACTTTTTTCATTCTCATTACTGAAACGGGTAGATTTATACATTTACAAAATGTTACATGTATAATTTTCTATTAAAATATAATGAATTAATGTCTTATGTATAATTAATAAAAACTTGCTCAGGCATCATGGCTTCCTTTTTTTTATTTAGCAAAACATGCTATGGGATTGACCGTTTTAAATTGTAATGGGAATTTTTAAGACCCTTTTTTGTAAAAAAAAATGTTCGAAATTGTGTTAAATGGTCAGTAAAAGGTTTGAAATTAATTATTTTCAACATTTCCTAATAATGTGTTGGAAATTTGTTAATGCGAGTGTTTTTAGTAAAATCACTAGGGATGGGTACCGAGAACCGCTACTTTTTTGGACCGGTACATAATTGGGTCGATACCAGAGTATCGATAAGCTTCATGACAAACGATACTGTTATCGATACTTGCGTTGTTTTATCTCTGTGTATTCAGGTGTTAAATGGCGAATTAGAGGCTGCTGCCTGACATTTTCCATCCCTGAATGATGTCCGAATGGCCGAAGTTTGCTCGACGTATGTGTGATGTCTAGGACCATATGATTTCCGTGATGTATTTGTAATCTGCTTGTTTTGCTTGTTTATGAGTGAAAGAGTGGCATGGTTGCGCTTGTGAAGCTTTCAGCGTACGCGTTTCACAACGAGGAAGCTTCCGTCAAACACCCCTTTGCGGAAACCCGTCAAAATAAAGGTCCTTAATTTGAGAACAATTTTTAAAATAATTCTGCCACGGAGAATATTTACTTACTTTAGTAAATTGAAGTAAATGTGCTAGTAAAATGATAAAAAATTGTACTAAAAAAATATTACTTGCTTTGAAAATAGTACTTAAATTTATGTAGACCCAAAACCAGAAAGGAAAAAATAAATACGGTCTACCAGCCAAATAACCATAGTGATGTAAAGTAACTATGTTGAATTACATTATGATGTACTCCAATGCAAATGCTAAGTGCCGTAAGTGGTATGCTAAGGAACACACACACGTTTTGTTATGTGGCATTTTCTGTTTGCTCAGAAGCATTTGTAAACTGTTCTAAAGCTCAGCTGTAATGAAGAAACTTAAAATGTTTAACATCTTTTCACATCATGTGTTTTTGCATCAAATTATAGAGCGTAGTATCAATAACGGTATTGATAAGTACCAGTATCGATATCGATAAAATCTTAACGATACCCATCCCTATGTTTGACATCTTGAAACTAAGCATTCGTGACCAAGGAAAATTTCAGCAACTCCCACTTGCGCATAACAGATTGAGATGTTAAAAGACAGCAAACTGTAATGAAATACGGAAACTGAAAGAAAGATGAAAGAAGCCATGAGTAAAAGAAAACAAAAGAGAAGCAAAGACTCACTGTGGTTGGTTGTCAGCCACCCACTTGCCCAGGCTGACAAGCCTCTGGTGTCGGTCAAGCACTAACAGGCTCTCTTTGCCAACCACCATCCCCTGGTGTCCTTTAGAGAAGTCTAGCATCCTGGAATGTTCATGAACAACAACCTTAATACATCAAATAAAGCTAACAGAAGAAAAAGCACAACACCAGCAAGAAAATCAAAAATGCTAAGGAAGGGTTACCGTAGTGCGGGCCGAAGGGCCAGAAAGCCTTGCAGCTCAAACTCCTCAGGCAGAGGAATCACTGTGAAAGACAGTCACAACATTAGCAGGGTATTACGTGGACTTAAGCGACTACCCTGAGAATCTATTTCCAATGTAAGCGTGTGATACCTGATGCATCCGACACGTCCTCCTCCTTCGGCTGGAAGCTGTTCAAAATGGACACCAGCCACGGCCAGATGCTGCGAGAAGCCAAAGATGTGTCATTTTAACAACGTTCAATAGCTCAGAATATAGGCTCAGGATGAACCTTATTAAATATCATCATGAAGTAATGCTAAGAGATTTTTTTCAGAAATTTATGAGATAATGATGGGTTTCTGCAAACATAACATATGAAGAAAAAAAGCTTCTTACTGCTGTCGCTTGCCCACGGCACTTTCATTAAACACGCTGGGCCTCAGCCTCAGCCAATCCAGTGACACTTTGATAGCAGGAAGCGGGCACTCCCCCGTGATCTCTTCTCGGTTCTTATTAAGTAAAGCACGGCTTAACATCACTCCCAGGAAAGACACTAAAGGAAGAAACAATTCCATTACAACACCATCACAAACTACAGCTCGTGAGACTGTTACATCTGAACGGTCTAATTGTCACTTTCTTTAACACAATCACTCCCTAGATATCAGTAACATAGAGCGGGGCGTACTAAAGAGGCCGAGGAGCTGGATCCAGCTGATCTGTTCATCCGAGCTGTAGCTCTGATCATCCGCCTCGTTGCTGAAGTCCCTAAGGTGGTGCAGTTCAAAGAGGTTTATCACCGTGATGTGCACCAGCTGCTGCGAGCTGAAGGCTTTCTGGAGAATCAGTCTCTGTAGGGCAATTTATGAACAGAATGTCAGAAGAACTCATGGAAAGATGATATCTGTCAACAATGTTTCAGTGAACACGGCGTTCTTGTTGGGAGTCATCAGTGATATGGTTCAACGGCTAGCGTTTTTTGGCCATACCTGAAACTGCTCTTCCAGCTTCTCTCTCAGGGTGTTGAGCTTGTCCAGGCTTTTGCAGAGATAAACGTGGCCGTGGAACTTGATGAAGGCCTTGATAAAATCAGACACGCTCCATTTTGCATTGACCTCGTCACGGCTGTACAAGGTTAAAGGAGACACAAGAATGAAGCATTAACAAATAAATCATTTCTTACCGAAATTTACCTCCAGATTCAACGCGAGCTCATTTTAAAATGTCCTACTAACAGTACTGACAGGGTCGTAAATTTGTAAAATGATGTACTGAAAGTTATCCGTGTCTGCAGGCCCATTAGGGATATCATCTGACCTCTCAAGGGCCTTGGAAAGAGCTTTCTGCAGGTTGGTGGATGCAGCAGGAAAGGGGAATTTGACAGCAATGCTCCTGCAGTAGTAGAAGATTGTTGTGAGGTGATCTCCTTTGGAGGAGGCCAGTATGGCCAGCTGATTGTACGGTTGTCCTGGGAGTTGAAAGAGTAAAAACATCAGGTTTTTGTTCTTTTTAGTTCTAATCGTAAACTATGTGTCTGAGGACGTGTGAAAATCGAATGAACAGACACAAACCATTAGAAGGAACAAGTTGAGCTGCATGTCTGTAGTACGACTCAGCCTGGCTGGTTTGGTTACGATAGCGTGCTGTGGATTGCAAAAAACAACCAATAAACCAATAAAATTCTTCAGTGCATTAATTGCTATTTTTATTTATAATACATGACATATTTCGGAGCCACACATCTATGATTTTTAACCAAAGGGAAATACGTTATTCAAACGTTACTCAAACGTTATTCAAATGTTTCTCAATTATCGATTAGTTCATTTTCATTTTGGAGCAAGCTCACCGATATCTCCAAGATGGACGAGACAGTGTTGGCAGATGTAGGAACAGGAGCTGGGCTGGGGCTTCACGATGGCGCTGGTGGTGCTTTGTTTATTGCTGATGATGCCAAGCTGTGACGATTTCACACGGCAAGGCAGGTCCACATTAAACACCGTACACAGCTCCTGCAACAGCTGAAAAGAACCAGAAACCAATTGGATCTCCTGCAGAACCTCATTTTTGAGGGCAGAATGACATGGCACAAAAGCATGACGATTGGTCATGTGACGCACAGCCTCTTCATCCACAATCTGCATCTAACAGAAACAAAACTTACTTGTGTGTAGAATCCGCTAGCTGCCTCGAGAAACAGGGAGAGATTGGCCTGCACCTCACTTCGATTGGGGTTGGCTCTGTTCTTAGCTTGACTCTGTAGTGTTGTTATTTGATTCTTAAAAGCATGGTTCCAGCTGGAAACACAAGAGTTCAGAAAACAAAATAACAGTCAACAACATATACATTTATGCATTTTTTATCCAAAGCGACTTTCATTGCATTATACTATACATTTGATCCCTGGGATCGAACCCATGACCTTGGTGTTGCTAGCGCCATGCTCTAACCACTGAGCTACAGGAAAGCTGAAATCATTGGATATTGCAGATCTATCCATGTACTAAACAAACTCTTGCAGCAAGCATGCCTATCGTGAGTCATGCATGTAATGTATATGAATCGATGTGTATTATTAGCATTCTTACAGATCCTGTTCCACTTTCTTGTCCAGGGCGTACTCCAGGTCTGTAACCAGCATCTTCTGGTATAAGTCCTGAAGAGCCTGTCGTGATGTCCAGACCTCCGCCGCTCCGAGCTTTGAATCTGCACGACACACAGGGAGGAACATGTTAAACAGATAATGCTGCAGAACACGCTGTCAAATGTGACTCCGTCTATGGGCGCCTTTCAGTTCCTTTGGAGAAAGACATCCTAGTAACCACATTCAATGCCATGGTTACCAGAGTGACAGGGATAGGACGACAAATATGAAACATAGCAACAGACTGCAAGCAATCTCATAAATCACATCACTACTTCTAATAACATCATTCAAATTCTTATTACTACAGTTAAAAACCTGAAGTAGATTTTTTAATATTTTGAAGGATATTCATATTTTTATATACAGGACATTTCCAAATATATAGTTGATGATGACTATATGTTTATAAAACGCTACACAAGAGAAGAAACTGCACTGATAGGCCATACCTGTCATGTCAGCCTTCAGGGCCTCTGCCTGCCTGCTCAGGAAAAAAGTATAGATTAATAATATTGCATGAGAAAAGAAGAGATTTGCATTCACTAGTCATTTAGCAAACATTTATCTTCTGATAAGGAACACAACAAGCAACTCATCATGCAAGAGCCAACCACACTCATGATGCCCAAAGGAGAAACCAACGCAGAAGTAATACAGCACGACAAAAATACTTTTATAAATACAATTGTTTCATACAAGGACTGTTATGGTTCTGGATGAGTTAAGTGATAACGTTGTGATGGTTTCAGCAGATCGGAAGGAGCATGGAAGCGCATTTCAATGTAGGTACTAGAGAGGGATGTTGGAGAGGTCTTTTGAACAACCGTCTATTGCAAGACCGCACTATTGCACGGCTGCATTCTGACAAATTCGGGGTCATATTGGACACTATTTTGATTGATCTCATGGGACCATTGATCACATAGATCCAAAGATCAAGGAAATACTGTAGATCCAGCAACGTTCTTGGGATCATGACCCCACAATCGCCAAAAGTAAAGATGGGCTCACAGCATCATAAAACAGATTCTGGCACTTATATGAAAAATGGAAATATGACAGGCTGATACTTTGAACATAAACGGCTTGCAAAGGGCATTTTGAAAAGACTAAATATATTTACATTTATGCATTTGGCAGACGCTTCTATCCAAAGCGACTTACATTGCATTTACATTAACGCATTTGGCAGACGCTTTTATCCAAAGCAACTTACATTGCATTATCCTATACATTTATACATAGGTATGTGCAATCCCATGGGATCGAACCCACAACCTTGCATTGTTAGCGCAATGAAATGTTTTATTTTACCAATGATTTATTTATTGAGTCGGAGTTATCGACATGTCATTACATTTACATGCACAAAAAAAAGAACAATTCTTATTCATTTGTCACATTAAAAGTGGTTTATTCATTATTTAGCTGGGCGATGTGACGATGTTATCGTATAATCGCCGATGTCTCGCAAATATCCACATGTCGATTACAACAGACAGTTACCAGACGATAATCAACAATAATGGAAAATACGTGTTATAACATTATGTCATTACGTGTTATAACATTACGTGTTATAACCTCCACTTCGCGTCGGGTCCTGATCAGACTGTCGGGGCTTATTTCACGATAACAGCCAGCTGCTGGTACATTATCCCACTTATTACACGGTTACTTGCCACATGAGAAAAAAACATAAAATGTGAAGTGAAATTTTAGTAGCTAATTTTTACCAAATGCAGACCTTCTGCGAGGAAAAGCCGTTTAGTTTCGGTTTTAAAGTAAGAAACAACGTTCAAACTAGGGCTGCAGCTATCGATTCTTTTACTAATCGAGTATTCTACTGATTTTTCCATCGATTAATCGGGTATTCAGATAATAAGTACTTTTTCTTTATTAAAAAGCAATACTAAATATACAAGAGAAAATAAGACAGGTCTCTTAAAATGAGTAAAACAACTAATTTGTTTCCTTTTTAGAACAATTAGTTTTTATTGCTGAAATAGCATACATTAATATCTGCGAAAACTAAACCCATTTAGTACATTCCATTGCCATATTAAATTAAAAATGCAATATAATACAAATATATAAATAAGAAACATGAATAAAAATGGAACTAATAATTTCAAACAATAGCCTATGACTTTTATTTTGGCAGGTTGTCAGAAGACCCTTATTTTTTAGTATGTCTGTTTCTTCACTCAAACAATAACATGTTTGTGAAATAAACTCTCAGAGCAACTCTGGAGGTGAAGTTCATGTCCTCATTCAGCGCAGACGCAGACAAATTCATGAGCATCACGCGTGTAGCACGTTAAACTGTGCATTTCATTCACTCAGACATGCAGACCAGACAGATGAAATGTGTAAATAACAGGATTCGGTGTCAACTAGTCCGCATCTAGTTTGATGGACTCAATGCAGCCGGAAAACAAGTTTCACTCGTAAAATAGACTAAAACCAAGTCAAATATCAGTTCACCATTTCAAAGCTATTAGGGCTGTGACGGTGGTAATAGACAAATCGACCGCGATGGTGCGGTGGTTGAGAAATATATATTATTTATATAAATAATATTTATATTATTATATTTGCGTGTAGCAACCACATGACGAGTGGAAGAGAAATATAGACCTTATTTAAATACTTGAAATTGTTAAATAATTGAAATATGATATTTGAAATAAATGAGGATGAAGCATCCGTCAATGTTTAACGCGCAAATCCATCAGTGAAACGGCACGCTACAGCATATAAAACATTGAAATAAACATCAGTAAATAATGAAAACTTAAATGATATAAGAAAGCTAAATACTAAATAAAAAAGCTCTTGTTGCAGTAACTTCAGTCAGTGGCGTATTAACCCTTACAGTCCTTAACAATTCCATTTGAAACAAACTGTTTAAACCTACATTGGCTTTCCTATTCAGATTGCCATAAAAACTTTACTTTTTCCGACTCGTTGATGTGAAACTTACTTGTTGACATTGTCCAGATTAAAATGTGTACAGCTGCACTAAATGCGCGTTCAGAAGATGTGCACAGGAGCGCAAATGAAGAGATGTCTCTCCGCAACCGCGGCAAAACCTGCGCGCGCTCCGACACTAAGCAAGCGGGTCATAGCCAGTTTTGATTTTACGTATCTGTTCATTTCACAACAAGATCCATTGCAGAAGCCGCAGAATAACCTGGGTTTTGCCGTGCAGGCCTGCGCTCGAACGCACCAACGGACACGTATGCCAATAATTTCTGTTAATTTAAAATCTTTTAAATAAAACCACCCACAACTGAAAGGCTACAACTAGCAATCGTTATCGCAACTCTCATATTTATTACACCTATATTTGTCAGAGTGACGTGCACTACCGCCGGTGGCAGTTCACCGTCATGGCACTTTACCACCGCGGTGGTGCGGTTGTTACGGCAACCGTCACAGCCCTATAAGCTATCCGTTATTTATCAGCATGAGAAACGCGTGTGAACATACTAAAATGCGTGTGTCTCACGGTGAATGCATGAGACTGTAACATGAACAGAGTTTAGCGGGCTGTGCGTCAGTAATAACGGTCCGTGAGGAAACGCAGTGCTCCGTGTGTACTGTAGTTAAATGGATTAAACGAGGCTTCGAGGCAGCAAAAATTGCCTAGATGATTTTTTGTATTCGAATAACTCGAGTTACTCGAGGAATCGTTTCAGCCCTAGTTCAAACATCACGAACAGGCAAATTGGTTTAATCATTTGTAAATATAATGTCATATATGTTATTAAAAGACATATTTGTAATTAATTTTTGTGTAATATTAAACTGCCCCTCTCAAAATGATTTGCAGCATCCGGGTTACAGGGTGTTATTCGTTTTGAGCAGTTGTTACTTGAAAATAACAACCCTTGGAATGTTGCGACTGGCCAATCAGAATCAAGCATTCAAATGAGCCATGTAATAACATGCGATATAAGCTTTAGCGTGAACGTTAGTGATGGGAATTATGATTCATTTGAGTGATTCGTTCTTTTTCAGTTCGTTCACCAAAATGATTCGTTCAGATTCGTTCACTGATTCGTTCAGTGACCATTTCTATAATACGTCAGCAGGTGGCGAAAAAGAGTTGTGTTATGTCAACGAACGTGATGTACGCTCGGTACATCAGTACGCCGATCGTCTACGCAACGTTGCATGAAGTCAAACACATCTGATATTATTGGATTTATATGATACCATATGACACATATCATACGCGATGATTTTAAAGTCGATTATCGATAAAAATAAATTTACCATTGCCCAGCCCTAGAATGTATCTTTTTACATGTTGAAGTCTGTTGATGATGCTTTTATTTAGTGTCATTTTATTTACGTTTTATTATAACAGTTAAACCGTGGTCACACTTGTCTTTTTCTCTAATTGACTTCCATTCATACGCATGCGAATGCGACAGACCAGAAACGCAAGCCCGTCCAACGATATTTCGCTGGGTAGCAAAGTTCAAGTTTAGTGAACTCTGACCTGCAAATTCGCATCACGTGAGACCAACAGAAGAACAAAACGTCACAGCGTGACCTCTCGGTACAGAAATGTAAAAAATGGAGGAATCGCGCCCGCCCATTTTCGTACCACTGTCTGAACGATTTTCGCATGCTCAAAGTCAAGTCTGACCGCGGCTTTAACCGGCCACATTGCTTTTTCAATATCAGCACAGCAATTAAAAAACTCAGTCAACCACAAATTTTAAGTTAAATAATACATGTACTTACATTACATTTGCATAATATATATATATATATATTTTTTTTTAATTAACTGAAGATAGAAAATCACATGCATTTGTGATGTTGATTGATGAGGGTGAGTAAATTATGAGAATATTTATTTTGGATGAACTATTCTTTCAACTAAACACCTTCCCAATCATGTCCTAATATAAAAGCAGGAAATTGCAGATAAATTTCACTTGACACCACATGACCCCACACATTTGGATGAGGTTGATTGAATAAGCAAGTCAGTGGTTGATCCATAGTTTGTGTAAACCCTCGCCTAGACATTAGCTTTAATTGATACCATGCTTCAAAATCCAAACAGAAATAAATACACATATAATGTTTCAGCTTTTATGTTCCTCTTCACCCGTTTCTGCAAGTATTAAGCCGAAATACCAAGTCGTGTACCATCCACTGTCTCCGCTCACTATCACTATGGCGACAGCACCATCATTCCATTACAAGACATCCCCTCACCACATGCTGCCTACAACAACTTTACACGTAAAAATAAAAAAAAAACTTTTTGAAATGGTTTTATATAATTTATATCGTTTTGGATTTGTCACTTTCGGGCGGCAAATAAAGACGACCTTTCACATACAATCTCCCTCAGCAGATTCACCTCACGTTGTAATGATAGCAAACTCAAGGTTACTGACGCCATCAGCTACAAAAACATTAAGCCTCACCGATCCCAAGACTCGTTTTCGGTGGGTGACAATAACTTTAGGAGTTTCAAAAGGGGGAATTAAAAAAGGATTGTCATATTGAACTAAATATGCTGATCTTTGTCCAAGTCGAACATGTTAATATCTGGCCATGAGCTGAAGATAAAAAAAACTATGAATACACGATTACAACAAAAGGCCAAAACCCAACAGTCACATTCTGATAAAACCAAAGAACCAAAACAATATCAGTAAGTTACGTAGTCGCATCTCTTCCATCACTGCAATGAATTATTCAACCTGAAATGAAAGTAAAATGGAACCCTAACTAACGTTACAGCAGCGACGCAATTTCATTATATTTGGATAATATGAAAGTCTTTTTATTTAAAAAAAAAAAACCGTATTCACCTATAATCTTAAATGAACAAAGTGGTTAGTTAACAGCGAGCATGTGTGACTGGATTGTTTTCTGACTTCCTCCAGCGGTGTGTTTGTAGCTAACACGGGCTAACATCACAACACCTAGCATACACTCACTCTCACGTCAGATGTGCAGACTGAGATACGTATTGTCCTCCTTACACTTTATTAAACATCACGATTTGCTTAAACACAATTCTATCAAGCATTTAAGTCGACATTTAAGTAAAACATCTGCTCATTCTGCTTGCATTCTGTTTCGTGTCTCGACAACATGCTATTATGCTAACTAGCCTGGCATCTAGCACTGACAGCCAATGCTAACCAAGCAACATTCCGACCAACCAGATCTGGCCTCAATAATAAAACCGCGAACTCGGTCGCCGGTTAAAGTCTGATAATCTCCGACTTTAACTCACCGCAAGTATTGGGCGCAGAGGTTCATCCTGTTGGATCGCCGGTCTTTTAGACAACGACAGGTTCACAAGCTAAATCTACTCCAGGCGCCATATTGTCCATCACATCGTCATTGGTAGAAAGCTGCCCAGACGTACACAGATGAGCGCGCTGACTACGTCACAGGCCGCGCCCCCTCGCTCTCCTACAGTAATTACATTTTGGGCATCTTTCCAAACGGAAGCGAGCATCCCTATGCCCTACTCCCTTCGAAGGGCTGAGACCTTGTCTGGTGTAACCCAAGGACAGCTGCTTAAACTGAGTGTTTATATACATGGCTTGTCCTTCACATGACATTTACACATATTAAAGGAGTATAATTAGATACAATAATAATTGATAATAAAATAAGCAACAATAAACGTAATCATTTTGAACAAAATACACTCATTAGCCCATGCCTAATGTTCAAATATCAATTATTCTTATAATTCTCTGTAAAACAAGTCTGTGTTAAATCAAAGGGAGGGATGTCATCACAATCTTTAAATTCTAGATGGGGACATTGGGAAGCATTGGATAAAGTTGAGAGACATGGACTATGTATCAATTCATTTGTACAAACTTGACAACTTCTGTGAAATGTTTATAGTGCATTTATTAAGACTGAAGAAAGAAATCCCTAATGTTTGGAACTATTACTTTAAACCAACCAATAAACAAAAATACTGCGTAACTTCGTAATTGTATAATGATTTGTTAGGCTGAGGAACATTTTCGACATTTGAAGTAAATAATAGTCGAGGGCTTTAGAAGCTTGTTTTGCTCTTGATGAGTCACTCTGCTGTTTCAAATTCAAATGCCTGTCACCAAGGCCGGTGTTAACATATCACTCGTGCAATGCCAAATATGTGAGTAAAATGTTAAATGCGTTCTTATAAAAGAGACCAAATGGAACAAAGCACGTTTTTGTTTATTATTTAAAATGTCCATCAAAGCCACAGACAGGTGTCGTATCACTCTGCGTCTAGATTTGCAATCTACTAAGATTAGTCACATTCACATTACATTTATTCATTTTGCAGATGCATTCACTCAAAGTGATTTAACAGATCATAATATATAAGCAAATAATCCAGCAGCAGAAGCGATTAACCCAAGCAAAACGTCTTAAAGTGATAGGCCTAATCTAGAAGCAAAATGTTAAACTTCTTTGGAAATTATTGCAACATTAGGTAGACCAAAAAACTATGAAATGGCTTACTTTGAAATATTCTCATGTAACTGCAATAGAAATTCAAATCTGATGACAATTGTTTAGCCTAATGACAATATTTGAGGAATTCACAATATTTCCTCATTTAAAGAGATATGTTACCCCAAAATAAAAATGGGTCAATGTTGTTTGGTTACGTTTTTCAAAATATCTTCTTATGTGTTCAGAAGAAAGTCATACAGATTGAACTATCCCTTTAACATTCCTACCACAGATTTTACACGTTGGCTATCCCAAACATTTCAATGCGATTTATAAAGCACAACCTAATTATGATTAGAAGCTCACGAACACGAATCCCAATGTTAATGTAGAAGGCAGACTGAAGTCACAACGGTCTCAGTATCTCTCGGCGTGCGCGTGTTCCTTTAAGTGCGCGTGAGCAGCTCGCAGTGACGCTCGCTCTGCCGCAGCCTAATGAACCTCGCCTTCTGCTGCGCTCCCACAACACAACAAAAGGCCTTAACATTCAAGACATATGTAAAAACGCACAGTCCATCACAGCTACAATGACGGAGAACACTAAAACGCATGTCATCTTGCTGTCATGTGGAAGTTTCAACCCCATCACGAAGGGACACATTCATATGTTCGGTAAGTGTGTTGCCTGTTTTGGATCGGATGCTCGCCCCATATGGAATTGTTAAATGAAACTCTATGTTGTATGTAAATGTGTTTATGGTCATCGTGGTTTCAGACATTGTGATGATTTTGATGTGAAGTCTAAAATGAAGTGTTATTGTTGAGCGCTGTCCGCGGCGTGCGTGGTGCTGAAATGGGCGACGGCCTCAGTGCCAGTAATGATCCGAACACATCGAGGTTAAGGCTTTAGTAAAGAACATCTCAAATTTGTCTATGCAAGCATACCTTTTATTCATTAGAAACATACTTGAACGCCAGTATGTTCTAGCCAGACACAGGTTTAACATAATTTCATGTTACAAAATATTAACACTAAACGGATATTGTCCTATCTATAGTTTTATGCGTCATTCGGGATTTTCAGGAAATGAAATGAGCTTTATTAATGACCTTATGCATTTTTAAAATCTAACTTAA
The DNA here is from genome assembly GCF_024868665.1 of Triplophysa rosa. Classification (NCBI taxonomy): domain Eukaryota; kingdom Metazoa; phylum Chordata; class Actinopteri; order Cypriniformes; family Nemacheilidae; genus Triplophysa; species Triplophysa rosa. The sequence continues at coordinate 3,677,705 of NC_079894.1, forward strand.
TAATGATTTATTAGTCATTAATGAGTTTAATATGCTAAAATTATGATAAAACCCTGCAGTTCTGTTTCAAACAGGTCGTTTTCTTATTAACTCACAAGAAAAATAATAAAAAGTAAGGATATATGTAACAGCGCAGCAGTAAAAATCTAACTGTGATTTAAAATAGAGGGGCAAGTGTTGTGCATAACAAGGATCAGATGGATCAATGTAAATTAGCATCAATGCTGTAGCTCAGACATGATCAGATGATCATTTTAACATCTTATGAGAACCTATAAAGAATAAAATGTCAGCTTGGTGTGTCAAATGTCCTTAATCAAAACTCGATTGAGTTACTATAGCCTATACTGTCACTTGTAATTAAAACAAGAGCCTATAGGGATAGTTATCCCGAAAATAAAAATTCTGTCATCATTTATTCACCCTCATGTCATGTCAAACTTGTATGACTTTCTTCTGCAGAACACAAAATAAGCTATTTTGAAGAATGTTGGCAACCAAACAACATTGCCCCCCATTGACCTCCATTGTATGGACACAAATCCACTGAGACTTTCTTCAAAATATCTTATTTTGTGTTCCACAGAAGAAAGAGTAATGTGCAGGTGTTGAACGACATGAGGGTGAATAAATGATGACAGAATTTTTATTTTGGGGTAAAATGTCCCTTTCAACGTTCTGTAACAATTGCATGTGGCACTTTGAATAAAGAACAATCATAGGAAAGTATGAAACATTTTAGGCAAATGAAATTAAACAAATTAATAGTAACGATAAAATTATTCAAAATGGATTTTTAAATATAGCATTTCATAATCATAAAAAGCTTGAAGCTCAGCTGTGAACTTGTTTAAGAGTGTGGGTGAGCAAGAGAGAGAGAGAGAGATTTTATCCACTGGTAGTCTCTCTTCACTATTCAATGTGCCAATAAACATAATGGGAAAGAACCTGTAGGAGCTCTATACTTTCCTTAATCCAATCAGCTATTATTACACGAGCCGAAGCAACATTAGGAGTGCCACCACAGTTAGATCAATACACTTCTGCTGTTTTCCCCCTGAAGCTCACAGCTTCAATGTGTCCGTGACCTAATTCTCAAACCTTCCTCTCTTACTGAATGCCTTTGCATATATTGAGGAACAAAAATAAAAACGGGCTCGTGTCACATTCTCAGCGGTGCTTCTGTCTGTGAGCAGCGGTTCCAACCTATACTGGGCGGTTTATAAATGTCACTAACCTATAACAATAAATACAATACTTAATAAATAAAATACATTTTGATGCTAGCATTTAATTTCGTTAATGAATGTGTTAGTTTTCTTTTAGAACACGTTTTTCTTTTCTTTGAGCTTCCTTTGCAGTAGGAGTAGGAGTTGTTCAGAGGATTTCATCTTTCTACTTGTCTTTCTCATTTCCCACAAGGAGACCTTGTTTCTGCTACCGATTGCTGTCAATATTTTGATGGGAGTTTGAGATTGTATTACAAAATTAAAGCAGATGCATTATGGTAGTCACAGAGAATCAGATCTCAGTTATCAGTGAGCATAAACATATGCTAAAACAAGATCGTGCTGCCGTTTTGTTTTTACTTCTGCAGCAAATGAGTTTTACTTTCATTCATTTGATCATGTATCATGTTCTGAATGCAAGCAACCTTTGTAACTTTATCCATTTCTGGTTTGCAGAAAAAGCCAGAGAGTATATACACAAGACCGGACGCTTCATTGTGATTGGAGGTATAATCTCACCTGTACATGACTCCTATGGCAAACCGGTAAGAGAACCTATTTGTGTTCAAGTCTAGGAAGCACTATTTAACAGAATTAGCGATGTGATTACATATTTTCATTTAAAGAGCTTAGAGCTATAGTTTATTTCTGTTTAGCTCCGAATAAACATCTGAGCACCTGAACCATATAGCACTTCCCAAGATGTAAAGACTGGTCCAGCCTCCAGTGCCACTTCCGCTTTCATTTTTATTGACTTTATTTTTAAATCTTTCATACAATTAAATCTTGAATAAATTCGCATTGATTATATTTTGATTCGGTTATAAATGTACATTTTATTTCTTTCATAAATGTTCTGTTGGTTGTATATTTTGTTAATTTGTGCATTGTTAAAAAAAACTGAAACTGGAAGTTCTTCTGGACCAGCATTGTTTACGTCATCCGAAGTGGTCTATAAACCAGCTCTAATAATTTCACTACAAATTATAATGAGAATTACTAAAATGTTTGCCCTAGTTTTCATAACAGCAAAATATGAATTAGCAGGATTCAGTTATTCCAACTTAAAGGGATACTTTCATAAATTCTGTCATAAATTACTGATCGATTTTCCTTTACTTTTCAATACTATAATGTTTATATTTACTTCCCACAAGCCGTCTTAGATTAAACCTGTGAATGTCATTTACAGTTCGGAAATAAATGAGTGATTTTCTTGTTTTGGTTCCTTGTGATTTTTTAGGGCCTTGTCTCTAGCAGACATCGTCTGACCATGTGTCAGATGGCAGTTCAGTCTTCTGATTGGATCAGGTAACTGTCAATCAGTCAGAATGTAAACAGCCTCATAAAAATGCTTTATAACACAAGTAAGAAAAGCATAGTTCGGCATAATATTTGTGATGGAAATATACTGCTTACTGCTTGACGTCTAAATGTAAATGTAAATAACATTTCTGATGGATTATTGTTGCTTTGTAGAGTGGATCCTTGGGAGTGCTATCAGAACACCTGGCAGACCACCTGTAGTGTTCTGGAGCATCACCGAGACCTAATGAAGGTTAGTAGTCAAGAATATCACGTATACTCAATACGATAAACTGTTAAATATTAATGTAATAAATTCCTCCGCAGAGAGTGACAGGATGCATTCTGTCCAATGTGAACACACCCTCCACGACTCCTGTGATTGGTCAGCCAGAAAATGGGAATTCTCCTATTAACCAAAACACAGCGAACAAGTCTGTGGCTAGTGAGCGACCCTTTTAATGTTTGTATGTTATGTATATTTGACCCCTGTTTTGGAGAACAGACCTTTAAAGACGGATGTTTTTTATGCAGTTAAGCTGTGGGGAAAGATGAGCGAGAGTTTGGGTAAAATTTGCTGTGTTCGTCCAAACATGGAGCATTTTACCTTTGTTGGTGAGTTTTGGATTTACACTTGCGTATTCATACGTACAAGTCAAATGTAATATTTTAATAGTTAACCATGAAAATTCAGTATATTGTTTTTAAAATATTCACACACATCTCACAGGATGTGCATCGATTTAACACGACTACAGTGATTTGCCATGAATCAATCATTTGTGTGACCTCTGAAGTCTCTTTCTTTCCCGAACAGATGAAAATGCCAACCTTGGCACCGCAATGCGCTACGAGGAAATCGGTGAGAAGATTTGATTTCCTCGCCTTGGTTTTTGGTTTTCAAATCAGTCCTTGCTTGCCACTTTGAGTAATGATCAGAAAGACTTGTTTGCCCGCGGAGAAAGAAAAACCACAGGGCATTCCTCCTCAGCAATAGAAAAATAACATCAAATGCAAAAGGCTGACAGTTGTCGGAGAGACAAGAAGATGCAAATGTGTTCACTATAGACCTCAATGATGTTTGTGCTCATCTAGTGTAAAGAATGTATTTAAAAGATAGCTGTATGCTGTGTCGTCCCATATTCAATGTCATTTGTATCACGGTTGTTGTGTTTACCCCCACAGCATCTCATTACTGTGTTTCATGATGGTGTGTTGTGTAACTGTGGTTTGTGTAGAGTTGCGTATCCTGCTCCTGTGTGGCAGTGATCTCCTGGAGTCTTTCTGCATCCCTGGCTTGTGGAATCAAAGTGATGTAAGATATATTTCATTCTCCAATCACTAATACTACTTATACCATGGTCTGTTTGAATACTCCATTCTGATTGGCTGGAAGGTGTGCGTTAAAACTGTTTAATGCACGGGTAGTTCTAGTCAGTTTGTTCAACATTTGAAAGTAACTGATTAAAAAATAACTGTCATTTTCACCAGTTTGATCAAAAAGTTTACTGTAAACATCAATAGCAGCTTTAACTTCACTGCAAAAATAACTGTAATTTTACAGAGTTTTTCCCGTTATTTTTTTATAGATTTTCCACGTAAAATGAAAAAAAAAACATGTATTTTAAAAAAGTGTAATTTTACAGGGAAAACACGTTATTTTACAGTTTATTTCTGGTGCCCCAGCTGCCAGAAAATTTCCGTTTTTTAACAAGATTTCTTTTTTTTACAGTTTATTTTTGAAATACGGTCAAAAACTGTAAAATTACAGGACAAGACAACACATTTACAAGAAAAATGGGGAAAACTATTTAATATATATCCCTCTCCGAGAAAAATATATATTTTACGGTATATTTCTGTTTTTCCAGTTTACAGAAAATTCTGTTTTTTTTACAGATTTGTTTTACAGTATGGCATATGACCATGGTATAAGCGGGATAATCCATGGCTAGCCTTGCATTAAAGGATTTGAATGCGCTTTGCATCGGGTGGTTCTTGGCCTCCACGGCTAGCCGATTATCCCTTACATATGATAGACAATAAGTGTTAGAATTAGCTGGAATGTGTTGAATTCTAGTTATTTTAGTGTTCATTCCAGGCATTTAAAGAAACAGTTCACCCAAAAATGAAAATTCTGTCATCATTTACTTACCCTCAAGTTGTTCCATATCTGTATAAATGTCTTTGTTCTGATAAACAGAGAAAGATAGTTGGAAGAATGTTTGTAACCAAACAGTTCTTGGCCGCCTTTGACTTCCATAGTAGGAAAAAAATCTTTATAAATTTCTTCGTTCAGCTGAACATTCATGAAGATTTTGAAGAATGTAGGACAGCAAACAGTTCTGGGGCACTTTTGACTACCATTGCCATTTTTACTACTATTGTAGTCAATGGTGGCCAAGAACTGTTTGGTTACAAACATTCTTCCATCCTTCTTTCTGTTCATCAGAACAGAGAAATTTAACCAGATTACAACTCGAGGGTGAGTAAATGATGACAGAATTTTCATGTTTGGGGCGTACTGTACCTTTAAGTCAACATGAAACACTGTTTTGCAACTACTTTTATTATATGATGCATTTTTAAATGACTTAACTTCACAATCCAAATTTTATTATTAATATTTGCAATGGATTTGATCTTATGTATATGACACGTGATTGGAGAGGAGAGGTCGAAAAATTAGAGGTGAAGAAAATAGTTTGAGGGGCATTTTATGAAATATAAAGTCAAATCTTTTTTGGGGGGACATCCGCATTAAGAAATGACAAAAAAAGTTTTGAATTATTAAGTCATGTACGATCAGATAATCGAATCTCTCGAATGAAATTAAAATATTCATTCAGATGGAGGTGATTGTAGGAGATTTCGGGATCGTGGTGGTTCCTCGGGATGGGGTCGACACAGAGAGGATAATGAACCATTCGTCTGTGCTCAGAAAGCATAAGGTACAGTAAAAACTCGAATGTCATGCTCTCCTTATTACTGACTTGTGATCACATTGTCCACAAATGTATTTACAGTTAATCAAAAAATCAGCATATACTCTCAAAATGCATTTTGTTCAGAACATACTGTATTGTGATATTGTAGAAACATGACCATCACTTTTCTTTCACAGGACCATATTACCGTGGTAAAGGATGAGATCGACCACCCCATGTCAATTGTCAGTTCAACTAAAAGCAGGTGAGTGTTCCTCTTGTTTTGTATCATTCCTCGTCCGTTTCTTTCATATCACAACAGTGTGCTTGGCTCTTCCTCAGACTGGCTCTTCAGCACGGTGACGGTCACGTGGTGGATTACCTGAGCCAGCCAGTCATCGATTACATTCTGCAGAGTCAGCTGTACATCAATGCTTCTGGATAGAGCGAGGCAGTCCGCTCCTTCCCATCAGCCATTCCCGTCTGTCTCTCTGTGTGTAATGTAGAGTATATTCCTCCTGTGCTACCACTGCTTACCCATGTAGAGGAGCATTAGTCCCTTCTAACTTGTGTCTCAACGGATGTACTGCACTGTGCCTGAGGGATCTGTTTATTAAGACCTGCTCAACCAATCAGTTTCAAGGGACTGGGTCACGTGGGCTTAGGGTGCCCAATAGGAGGAGGAGGAGGAAAGAGAAAACCGTGTTAGATGAACCGTTGCCTGCTTGAATGTTGGCCTTTGCTGTTGATTTGATACTCTCTGTTCTTGTACTTGCATGGGTTTTGTTTCAGCGCATGCATGTTTATATTTACCACGCAGACCGTAGTCTGTGTTTGCAAAAAAAACTTTGCTTGGACTCATGTCTTGATGCATTTTATACTCATGAATCTACTGGATGTACAGAGAAAGATTACGTTGCTGTCTTTTCGTGTATCGTACGCCGGTTTTGTCTTCAATGTGCATTCATGTTTACGTGGAGCATTTGGTTGCACATTAAAGAATGCAGTTTCATTTACTTTGCTTTGGTGCACTTGTTCTCACAGACCCTTTTTTCTTGACACACGCAAAATTGCTAGACGTGGTTTTTTTTAGGAAAGCCAGTCACTGCCTCTACACAAACAATTAAAAAAGCATTTTTCTTGCATTCGGTTATGCATTTCTGGGGGCTTTCTGTACACGCAGACAAAACAAAAGTAGTTCCTTTCTCTAAAGCTCTATTTAAACCTCACACTAATATTTTCACGTTGGAGAATTCCTTTACACACTTTTTGAATGTGCAATACAGCAGAGTGAGAAATATTGGAATGTTTAATCTGGAAATAAGATTACAGATTATAGACACCTATAAAACTTTACAAATGAATGAAAGTGTAGTTTTTGTTTCACATTATTGTGCTGTTATTTTATTATACAAGAATAAAAGGGATTCATAAAGCATCCCATAGACATTTATAAAGCTATAAAATGTAATATAAAATATTTAAAACATCTCATTTGCTCTTGGTTGTGTATACTGGCATAGGAAATGGAAAACTGAATGTAATAAATACATGAAGAATAACCTCATTTTATTTGTCGAATACTAATTTAACAAGACAATTGTTAAACACACATTGTTTCTCGCAACGGAATGAGTTTTTTCATTTTACTGAGCAGTGTCACCATAGCAATTGATGTATTATGAATCGCTTGAAGATTTTGCACCGCTGACTATTTACTTTAATGTAAATTCATTAGAAAATTATTCTGGGAAATATTCCACTAATAATGAAGCATTTTTCATGATTTCATTCTGCAACTTCACACTTACCACTGTTTTCTTGCAATCTTCATGTCTCCATTCAGAATTATAGCAACAAATAATAATAATCATTTTTCTGTTTTCTCTTGTATTTGTATTGCTCTCTTGTTTTTAAAATAGAAAATCATACTATTTTAACATACATAGAAAGCATCATGTATTAGGATGGTATAGGTTTCAGTTTTGAAGATGCTTAATTTTAGGTCTTTAAATAATCGTTCTTTTTTAAGTATTCGTCTATAGTGTATAAGCATGTGTGTCTGCATAATGTTATATATTAATATATGACTATATTTTTACTTAATAGTTGCTACATAACACACTGAGAAATATGCTGCCATGACAACAACTCATGCCCTCGAGGACTGAATTTAATAAAACAAAACGACAATTAATCGAAATTGTTAGTTGTGCATTTCTTTGACTTTTAAAACATTATTTAACTATAGATGTCCAAAGATGTTAAAGTAAATGGATGTTACATTTTAACTTCTTAAACAGCCAAATACTAATGTAATATTGTGTTAAAGCTACAATCTGAAACTTTCAACAATCTTTAAAATTCAGCTATTCAGTTATAAACAAGTACATAAAAAGGTCTCCTTAATTTACTCAGATTCACAAGTTTATAATAATAATAATTCAGAATTTGAACTTTTTTGAATGTAAAAAGTATGTAAAGTAACCTGCAGTGTTAATCTTCAAACAAAGATGGCGACAGAGAGAAAAGGTACAGATTGCAGCTTTAACTTATCTTTGGCAAACAAGTAACAAATATTAATTTACATCATTCCAAACTTCACAGTAATTACGTTTGAATAAAAACCACACGTAAATATGTAAAACAATAAATACTAATAAAAACCTCTCAATTATCAATACAAAAACTGTTATGGTAAAACATACTCCATACTATTCAAGTACAGTGTCATCGTAACATTGTGGCGTGGCCCCTGCAGTATCCCAAAATCTTTAAGGTCTTTCAAGAGGTGGTAAATTATAACAGCCGTCAGGAATGCTTCTGCGGATGTGCTCCAAGTTGGCAATGTCAGTGAGGATAACGTCAATGTCATTGATCATGCCTGTGATGGAGGCTCTCTGCTGGGCTTCTTTCTCCTCCAGCTCTCTGAATCTGGGCCTCAGTTCCTTCTCCACACGACTGCGGTATTCAGCCACGGCGCTCTCCAGCTCACTCACTCGAGTCTCATCAACTACACCAGGAGATCCTGCATAAAGAGATTAAAGTCATCACAGATCAATCCTTCTTCATCACTGCAGTCTGGGATTTACATGTGAAATCTATTTAGATACATACAGTATATTATTTTAGTTCCGTGATGTACATGATTTGACCCTTAAAATTAATTTTACTGCCATAACCCAGATTGATCCAGTCTTATTAGAAAATACATTTATATTGAAAAAAGCAAGCAGATTTAGGTTCTACCACACACACCACAATTTAATGTAATTTTTGTGATAATATTAATATTTTTGTTCATTGGAGAATTGGAGTAATATAATATTACCCTGCGCATAATTTATTTAGAGAACATTTTAAGGGACCATTTCAGTTTTCATTTTGCGTTTTATTTTGTGAACTACTAACAATATTTCTCCCAATTTTCAAACATAAATATTGTTCTAATTGCATTTATTTGCAGTAATTGAAAACTGGATAAACAGGTCAAAATAACCGAAATGATGCTCTACATTTTTTTAGACTCCAAATACGGCAAAGAAAACAAGTTCATATTCACTTTTAAGCAATACAACAGTAATATTTGTACATGCATTTAGGAAAACTTAAAAAAAATAATTATGTGACAACCTCAAAAATGCTGATCAAATTCAAATTTGCAAAGGTCTCTTAATTTTTTCTGTGGCTGCATATTGTAAATAAATAGACTTTTTATGAAATAAATTTAAACATTTATTAAATAAACCAATAATAATTGTATAAAATAAACATAATTTATAAATATTTTGAGTAAAAATTGTCTGAATAAATGTGATTCTATGATTTACCAACATATAATTTTCAGATTAGGCAGAAATCTCTTTAATTATCAATTTTACACACAATTATATGTTTTTTTGTTGTAATATTAAATTATAACAAACTCACCCAGTGATCCCATGATATCATTGATTGTCTTTAAAGTATCACTAACAGCATTCCTCGCGGTCTTTGCGTGGTCAAGTGCCCCAGTGGCATCTATGACAGCCTGATGAATGAATGAACGTATGAACAAATGAACGAATGAACGAATAAATTAACAACTGAATGAGCGAATGAATGAGCGAATGAATGAATGAGAGTTAATGTAGGCAGGCATTCTTACTTCCTTAGCTTGATTTATTTGTGTCTTCACATTGCTCTTCTCTTTATTCAGTCTGTCTTTAGTTAAAGATGCCGCTATGTTCAGTCCATCCAAGTCCCCCGTCAGTTTACTGGCAGTGTTCAGAATATCAGCAGCGGGTGGAAGAGAGCCGGATAATCCCTGTGGACATGCACCACAAGAGCACATTTGAAAACTTTCTATACAATTCAAAGAGACCTAATTCTGATCTGCTTCAATTTAGCTGACGACAGATGCTGTCGCAGTCTTCCAGTGAGAGGTTTAAGGTAAAGTAATAACCTGCTTTGTAGAGCATTGGCACAAATATCAAGGTCACAGAGCTTCATAGGCCTACCTCTAGTTGGGCTGCATTGTTTTTAAGAGCGTCAATCATATCTTGAGCTTCTTTGTAGGGAACGGCCATGGCATCCAGAATGTCCTGAGTCTTGGTGTTATCAGCTGTTGCTTTCTGAATGGTGGCTTCAATGCCAGGCAGTTTACTGATGGCTTCATCTGCCAGCTTCCTATTGTTATTGATCTGGTCATCAAATCCTAAATAAAACAAGACGGATCAGCTCAAAAACAGATGTGTTTTCATGACCTTGCCTTCTAAGAAAAGCATTGCTATGCGTAGCACACGGCACATTGACTTTTAGTGGATTTGACTGAAAAACAAAATGACAGAATGTATCTTAAATCCACTTCAAATGCATCACAAAACTCCATAGTGTCATCTGGAATGACACAGACATCTTGGATCGAAAAGGAAGGTCACTAAACTAAATATGTTGAATTTATAAAGATATTTAAAAAGCAGATCCTTTGTTCATTTACACATTTGATTGGTAAGTTAACAAACATTATTTTGAGTTTGTAACCTCATTAAAGCCATCAACATCACCTGGAAACAGGTAAGATTTTAAATGGCACGTTTTCTCCTCACCTTTGAGCTTCTCCAGTGTATTATCCAAGCTATCCTTGTTTTTGGCATAGATTTCCAAAGATTTATTTTTAATGGCATCAGCTGCATTTGCCCTTGCAAAAAGCTCGTCTTGAACCTTAAATCAAGCACAAAAATGGGTTATGTTTCCTGCGGGTAACACGCCCTGAATATAAACATAAATCTCAATAGCCTCCTGTCAGGTCTTTTTTTTTCAAACAGTATATCAGGAAAGTTTAACAAAGGATCTTGTTTATTACCTTTTGTAAAGTCTTGGCATTATCGAGTAGACCAGCTGCTTCTTTCTGTCCAGCGAGCATATTCTTCTGTAAGTCCTGGTATTGTGTTATACTCCCCTCCACGGCTTCCTTCAGCCCATCAAACCGACCAATCACACCAGCAATCTCCTTCTGTAAAAAACCAAGATTTACGACTGTAGGTAACAACTTCGAGATTGGTCTTGTTCAAATTTCTCACTCAGTGCAAAAATTGGACTTATTTTGCCCGTAACTACATTTTATCAACACACTTTATAGGCTAACTATCGTTAGTTGAATATCTCCCAAAAATCATGAATTTTAGAGTATTAATGTTCATGCTAATAATTAATCATTAATAATAATCTAATATATTTAAATACATATAAATAAAAAAATATAACATCAACAAAAGATGAATAAGATTACTAAGAATAATGTGCTTTATTACATAGCTAACTAGTACACCTTCAATGGAAATTTGTGAAAATTAGTTAAATTAAATTCAAGTGATTTCTTACATTTTCCTTAAATGTGTAGGCTAATGTTAATGCAACGTTAAAGGGCTGTTCACATTATAACGATAACTATAAAAAATCATTTTAATTCAGGAAAATAGCAGGGTTCACACCATAACTATAACGATAAAGATACAGAGAACGATATCGTTGGGATCGCTTTCAGAACGATTTTTTCCAGCTGATGAACGATTAAACAATGTCATACAGTTTCTGGCGGATAACGTTCGACTATTGGTGATCGTAACGCGGGTTTTATGTCTGAATTAAAGACTGCAGTGGTCGGAAAGCGGTGTTTACGGCAAGCTGGCAAAATATATGCTTTACATCCCGGAAACGAGCGCACGTTCAGCCTTCAAAGAGCGTATCCAGCCTTTGCTGTCATATATTGGAGAAAAGATGTTCGGGAATGAAAGCGAAAGCATCAGCAGCAGGTCATCTATTCAATTTAGTGACTGGGACACTACAGCGTGCAGGCTTAAAATATACACAACGTTATCGTCTGCGGGTGTGGACGTGAATATAGTTACAGTTATTGTTATAGCTATCGTTATAATGTGAACGGCCCTTAAATGTATATGTAACTACACTGTAAAAACATTCACCAATTTCAGCAGCCGTAAAAAATTTTATTGACTTCTTTACGAAGCTGTTTAACTTAAGTTTTTAATTTGTTTTTTACAGTGTGATCTCTATTATATTATTTTTAAACAGGTTACTTTCTTTCATTGTTGTTATATTGTGTGTATTAATGTTACACTGTTTGATATTTCAATTCTTCATTTTTCCTTTCTTATTTTTATGAATATGTTCACCATAGGGAAGGTGAAGTGAAACATGTTCTTATGGTTTGCAGCAGTTTACTATAGCATACCATAGTATTAGTAAGATAGTATTAGTAAGAACTAATTTAATTAAATAAGTAAACAACTTGAGCTCCTTTATTTGCCTATTTGTAAAAAACCTCAATGTTTAGTCCATGTGTACTACAGTACCTTCAGAGGCTTTGGCAGGTTTTTCTCCAGGTCAGATATTTGTTTAAGCGCGCCCTGAGCTAGTTTGCTCTCCTTTTCAGCTTCCCCAGTCAGTTGAATGGCTTTTCTCTCCATGTCACTCACTTTAGTTACATCTGCTTCATACCTGAGTAAGCATCAGTAGAAACTATGGTCACAAAATGTGTCCATTCAAATCTATTGCAAAGAGAATGATCAACAGTGAATATGTTGCTATTCTAAACAACGTACTGTTTTTTAAGGTCCTTGACCTCATCTTTGACTCTATTTTCTGTGTCGATGGCGGTTCGTATGAGGTTTAAAGCCTTCTCAGACGTTGACAGAGCATTGTTGGCTATGTTCTCTATCGTCACTGCCCCACCCTGGTGCCTGATGGGAAAAGAAAACTTTATGACACCCCTGCTGAAAAAAAACTATAGAAACCCAATAGAAACCATTTTAGAAATTCTATTGGTTTCCATTAAAATACCATTATGAACCAATAGCTGTTTCCATTAAAACCATTACAAAATGCATTTTTCTAGTGTGTTTTGGGCATTATTCCAGTAGAATGAAACATGCCACCAATAGATTCCATCACACACCAGTCGAACCATTATAGTTTCCATTAAAACCAATACAAATCCTTTTAAAACCAACAAAACCATTACAACTTCTTTAATGGTTTCTATTGTTTTTTTCAGCAGGACATAGTTGATCTTTAATAAATCCCGTACAACTTGTATCATGGCCCAAAAACAATAAATATATTTTTTATGCATATACTGTACATGTATGCACCATATAAACCTCTGTTACGTTAACAATTGCATTCTCTGCAAAAAAAAGAGACTTTCTTACTTAGTATTTTTGTCTTGTTTTCCATGTCAATGGGGTAAGAAAAATAATCTTGAATTAAGTGACTAAGAAAAAGGTAAACCATAATTCAAAATTATTTTTCTTACCCCGTTAGCAGACTTATATACTTGTTTTAAGCACAAATTCAATGAAATTTCTTATTTTTTGCCCAAAAACAAGACGGGTCATTTTGCTCATCAAGAACATTTTTAGCCATCTGTACTGGAAAACAAGACAAAGATGCTAAGTAAGAAAGTCCTTTTTTGCAGTGTTTTGTTTGTGTACTTCTGCATCATCCATCTTGTGTTGTTTCCCTGTTCGCTGCGTTTGAGTGAAAACACATTACTTACTGTTCAGCAAGATCAGCAGCTCTCTGAACCAAATAAGACAAGGTGCCAGAGCCCTCCTCCGCATCACCTGAGGGCAACTCCTGAAATAGAAGCATGAGGGAAACATTGTCATAAAAACCAGAATGAATATTCTTTATTAACCCTATGTGACTGTTCAACTGTAGACTGCCTATAAATATTAGCTCCCAACAGCAGAAATAAATAAATCTTGTAATAAATGAAATAAACCGTACAATCTGCTGAACGTCACGTTTGGCCTGTTGCAGTTTTAGTCGGATGTCACTGATGAGCTTCTGGATTTCAGAAACTTCAGTCTTGTACTGTTGATCTCGGTTTCTGACGCCATTCACCGTCTTCAACACAGCCTCCATGTTTCTCTCCTCTCTCAGCTGATTCCGGCTGATGCTGACCAGCTTGTCCTGAAGCAGTTTCTCTGAATCTATTTAGCATAAAAAACAAATTAAATTGATAAAAATTGTAGTAAAACGAGAATCTACAAGTCAATTTTTTGTAGAATTGTAGAAGAATTGAAGCTTTATGTGTAGGATTTCCGGAGTTTTTGTACCTGTGAGTTCATTTGCTCTGGTCTGCAGGGACTGCAGCATCACCTCTGCGGCCTTGACGGCTCGATCCATCTCAGCATCTTTGACTGGAACATTATTATCACCTCCTATTGTATTAAATACGTCCTCCATATCCCGCAGCTGTTGTGCATACGCTGATATCTGGAATAAAACGCACAATGATCAACATTTATTTTCTGGCATTTGCAAACATTTACACTGACATTTAACCACCCCCTGAAATAAAAAATGAAGGTTTGTGGCTTTTAAAGGAATACTCAAATTCTGTTATTACTCCCCCCAGTTGCTCCAGACCTGCATTTCTTTGTTTTGATGAACACAAAAAAAGATATTTGGGAAAAAAGAGTTTTGACATTTCTGGGACATCATTGACTACCAAAGTAGGAAAAATTAAAATGATAGTCAAAGGTGCCGTAGAACGGAAGAGTATTAGGGCCAAGCAATAAAAAATACATAAAACCGTTTTGAGATTAAAGTCATTATAATGCGAAATTAAACCCGCAGTTTTTCGGGGAAAAAAGTCGAAATAAAATGTTGAGAATAAACTCAATAAATTTAAAGAATAAAGTCGTTGCGTTTCAAGAAAAAAAACTCGAAATAAAATGTCGACAATAAACTCACTATACTTTGTGTTTCGAGAAAAAACTTGTTGAATGTCAAGAGAAAAGTCGAAATAAAATGTAAAGAATAACCTCATTATACTTTGAGAATAAAGTCGTGTTAAAAACGTGTTAAATTTCGGGAGAAAAACTCGAAATAAAATGCCGAGAATAAACGTTTATCCTATATCAGGGTGATGTTCATTGCGTAGTACTGAATGAGGACATGGCAGAGTTGGATCACTTAGTCAAGCTATACTTTAGGCTTTCCTTCAGTAACAAAGAAATACTATCAGCTTTAGCGAATTGTAACAGCATAATAGTTAGCATACGAACGTTAAAGAGAATTTGCAAGCGGCTGGGTCTCTTTAGAAGAATTTAACACATTTTTAACACAACTTTATTCTCAAAGTATAATGAGGTTATTCTTTACATTTTATTTCAACTTTTTTCTCGACATTCAACAAGTTTTTTTCTCGAAACACAAGGACTTTATTCTCAAAGTATAGTGAGTTTATTGTCGACATTTTATTTCAAGTTTTTTTTTCTCAAAATTTAACGAGTTTTTTCTCGAAACACAACGCCTTCATTCTCGAAATTTATTGAGTTTATTCTCAACATTTTATTTTGACTTTTTTCCCAGAAAAACTGCAGGTTTAATTTTGCATTATAATGACTTTAATCTCAAAACGGTTTTATCTTTTTTTATTGCTTGGCCCTAATACTCTTCCGTATAGAACTGTTTGCTTTCCTACATTCTTTAAAATATCTCATTTTGTGTTCAACAGAACAGAACAAAAAAAGAAAGAATTATTTTTCCTGCTATGGTCAATGGTGCCAAAATAGGTTTCAATATCAAAATAGCTTTCAATAGACAAACACATCGTGCTCATCGAACATATTCACTGGGTCTGTGACTGATACAAAGCTACTTAACCAGATATTTTTCTCTCGTTGAAGAGAATTAGTAAATCGTCTCTATGCAGGGAGGAGAGAGAGAGTGTGCTTGAGATTAAAGGGATAGTTCTGTCTTCATTTACTCATCCTCAGATTCTTTCAAATCTGTATACAATTCTTTGTTCGGTTGATCACAAAGAAAGATATTTAGAAGAATGTTAGCAATTTTCAGTTATGGGACATCATCCAAAATATTGTCTATTTTTTGTTCAGTTAAATACAAAATGAGATCTTTTGATGATTTTAGGAAAACACATTTTCTGGAGTGCTGGAGCACCTTTGACTAACATGGTAGAAAAAAATTAAATGGTAGTCAAAGGTGCTCCAGAACTGAAAATTGCTAACATTCTTCCAAATATCTTTCTCTGTGTTCATCAGAACAAAGTAATTTATACAGGTACGAAATTACATGAGGGTGAGTAAATGATGACAGAATTTTCATTTTTGGGTGAACTATCCCTTTAAATCTTAATACCACCCACACATGATATCACTCTCCAGATAATAAACAAACATGACTCTCTCATCTCTTCTCTCCCTTTCTTTTGAAATTATATTAGTTCTCTGATCAAGCTTTAACATGTATTATTAACTTCATCCTTTGTTGTTAGTCCCACATTGTCTTCTTACCTGGCTTTTGACTGGATTGAAGCAGGATGGACATGTTGATTCCTCACACTTCAGTCCCTCATAACCTTCCCTACACTTACACTGGCCATTACTATTGCAGGAATCTGACACAGAGCCCTTCTGGTTGCAGTCACAGGCTACAAAGAACAGATGAAAACAACCAATATGTCATTTGTAGTTTCAGTATTTGGCCATGTTTGCTGTATAATATCCGATATTTTGAGTTGTAGTATTGTTCCGTACCCTGGCATGGCTCTGTGGGGTAACGGTGGAAGTATCCCTCTACGCAGTTCTCACACCTGGGGCCGGTGCTATGATTCGGGCACCTCCGACACTCCCCTGTCAGCGGGTCACAGTTGTCTTCAACGATCTCGTCCAATCGGTTGTAACACTGGCAGGGTTGGCACGGTCTGGGCGGGCCGTATTCTCCCAGAGGATCTCCATAAAACCCTTCGGCACAGATTTCACAACGAGAACCTGTCGTGCACACACCAGGGTAAATAAAAAGGGCATTCTAAA
Organism: Triplophysa rosa; assembly: GCF_024868665.1. Taxonomy (NCBI): domain Eukaryota; kingdom Metazoa; phylum Chordata; class Actinopteri; order Cypriniformes; family Nemacheilidae; genus Triplophysa; species Triplophysa rosa. Next base: position 3,694,514 of record NC_079894.1, read on the forward strand.
CATTTTCAAGTCTCATCCGCCTGATGTGTTTCTTTGCTAACCTGTAGATCCATGAGGACACCGGGCACATATCACATCCTCTGATCCTGGAATGACAAAGCAAGCCTCGCCCTCGGGACAGGGGCATCTCAGACAGGTGTTAGACCGTTGCCGGTTGATATAATAACCTTTAGGGCACATCTGCAGATTTGGTATCTCATCGGCCGAGTAACAACCTCCTGTAAACGAAACAAAAACACGGGTCCATTTTTGAACGCAGACACATTATTGAGAATACTCCCACATTGGGCGTTGAATTAAAATACCCGTTTCTGGATCACAAGTTCCACCCTGACACGAGCAGGGGTCACAGGGGCTTCGAGGGCCTTGACCGGGGAAACGCCTTCTGTAGCCCGTGGCACAGCGCTCACAAAACAATCCCTCATAAGCGGCGGAACAGCTGCACTTCTCCACCCAGACTGCAGGGGCGCCAGGACCCAGTTTGGCCGACACTAGAGTGACATCATCCAGATAACCACGTCCTGTTGTGAAAGCACATATTTTCATTAATATTCTTTTTAAATGCGTTTGCAGCTAAATGCACTAGAGAGATATAAATATTGAATCCTCACCATTTTCACCAAATGTTCCTCTGATTTTAATGGCTGTGAGATTGCTTAAGAGTGTTTGAAATTCTAGAGATGAAAGTTGCGGTCTCCATTTGCTGCCGGGTTGTTCATCCAATCTATAAGATCCATTAAAATGATTATTATGGGCCCGTAGACAATTTGTATCAGGTAGAGAAGATTTTCAATGACGTCTCACGTGAATGTGAAGGTGAGTTTTTTGCCACACGGCACCACAGTTCTCAAGTTTCCAAGTGAAGCGGACACTCTAAGACCCGCTCCTTCTAGTATAACATCAGAGGTGGAGGGGCGACGGACGCCTCTGTCCAAACGCAGAGAGAAGATCAGTGTCTGACCGTAACTCAGTGCCTGATTCCCCAGGTAAGATGCTATAATAAACACACACATACAAGTGTTTAAATGATCTGTTTAATACTTCACAATGCCATATCTATAGCGGCTACAAGCACACTCTGTAGTTTATACCGCGACATTATTTACAACACTGGTAACAGACAATTGCACTTATCAACCACATGGGGGAGCCGTGAGCAAAAGTTCTATAGTGTTGCTTTAAAGCAGCAATGCTTATTTTACTGGCAGCAATGGGGGCAGTACTTAAGTATTTCAATTTCAAGTATCTGTGTTTTTATTTTGGAAACATTTACTTTACTACATACTTTACCATGCGGCATATATCATGCTTTTATCACTTTAAGGCATATGTCATAATTTGCATATTCTGATGTCATGGATGAAAGACTAGCAGGTGTATCCTTTATTCCCAAATATTGGTTAAAATAGCAAAACCACTGTCAAGAGTGGGTTATTTGTCTGTCAACTGTGTTACACGAGTATTATAAGTATTGTTTTTTCCACTCATCGTAGAATGACCTTACTTATAACTGAAATGTAAAAGAACTTCAGTGAATATACCTGGTGCGAACAGAAAAAACGGAAGGATATCTTTGGAGATGACCTCGAGATCTTTGTGAGTGGGAGACCACCTGAATCGCACTTCTGAGGGGGTCACACCTTGATCAGTAGCTGCCCGCCATCCCTCAGGTCCTGTGACAAAAACAGACTGTCATCAGCAAAACGTCTTGAAAAATATCACTTTATTGTTATGTACTGAAATGTTCTCGCATCAACCTCACCATGTTCAAAAGTCGAGGTGATATTATGAATGGAGTATCCCTGAGCAGAGGTGCACACGTCTGAATGGCCGTAACAAAAACAGGGCAGACATTCCTCTCTGTTATACGTGAGCTGACCGTTATGACGGGACCGACAGCTCAATCTGCAAAAGAATACATTACATGAATCAAACTTCTATAGTAAATATTACCAGAGTTCTGCATGATTCATTGGTTTTACCTCAAAGGCTCACATCCATTAACGGTGACCGGAGACCCATCATGACAGCGGTCACACTTGTCACCATGAATTCCCGGTTTGCACGTACACCGGCCCTCATTGTTGCAGGCGGGTCCTTGAGAACCTAAATGGAAGAACATTTATGTTATGGCATAACATACTGTATGGCTATATGTTACGGCTCATATGGCATCATGTGTTACTGTAAGTAAACCACATCTCACCAGCAGTGTTGCAGTCACAGGGCACACAGTCGTCTCCTGCCCTCTGGTGGTAGTAACCTTCTTTGCAGTTTTCACATTGCCGCCCTTCTGTGTTGCCCTGGCAGTTTATACAGTGCAGTCCCAGATGATCTGCTTTGCAGTACTGTGCTTTGCCATAACAGTAACACGTATTGGGCGCTGCAAGACAACATGCCAAAAATGTATGACGGTGACTCCATCACAGTAACGTTTCCATGTTCAAAGGACAACATATGTATTTACTTTTATAATGTACTGTATATAATAATGCATAATTCAGACGCAGTGTGATATGAGAGATATTTGACACATACTGACTGATGTTGTATTATAGAAAATAACATCTCAAGACTCCTAACACATCTAACAAAAAACAACTGCCACCAATGCAGTCAGGGGCGGGCTGGGAAGCAAATTCGGCCCTGGACTTTTCGGCCCACATCGGCCCTCCATCAATTCTGTCGACGGGGGCGGGGGTTGTATGTAACGTGTGCATTGCGTTACACGCATACGTGTCCAACTCGCTACTCCATTCGGGTTGCGTGCATTCGCGTTTATAAATGTCCGCCAGTCCGCCCCTGGTCACGGCCGTTCTGGACTTTGACAGAATGTCCTACCAGTCAGTCCGCCCCTGAATGCAGTGAATTACTGTACACCACACCCTAAAGGTATATTCACACATTCTTTAGCTTACAAGTAACCCTATATCAACCATTACTCAAATTCTACAAACCCCCTACAAAACCACGAACGTCTGAAGATCAAGTAACATCTGAAAGACCCAGAGCTTGACAACTTTCAAAAGGAAAGGGAAATAGCCACAGCTGTGTCCACAACATTAGATCAGGTAGGATTAGTTTCAATACAACAACCTGTAGTCAATGTTCAGTCAGGTCTCCAGTGTGTCAAGCACACACTCCAATAGATGTTAGATAATAGAGACAGTTGTTTTGTGGGTAAGACAAGTTGGCTCTTGTATGTAATTTATAGCAAACGTAATGTGGTGATACAGAGCGAGCACGAGTCCTCCCCCCTCCACACAGAAGAGACATTCCATTCTTTCTACACTCGCACAGGTGAGCAATACAGACAGGTAACAGCAACAACTCCATAGCAACACATCATTAGAAATAAGACAAAACTAACAGACTGTTCTCCAACATTCATGCTACATACTTGTTCAGGTGTTTAAATAATATCATTAACATTGCGTAAATATTCCTGTAGCTCACTTGGTAGAAGGTTACGGGTTTGATTCCAGGGCACACACAAAGAACTACTGCTAATAGCTTAAATACACTGTAAGTTTCTTTAAAGGATCGGACAACATGCAAATTAGTCATAAAATCTATATTTTGTTTCTTTACTGGTAATACATTTACATTTACATTTATGCATTTGGCAGACGCTTTTATCCAAAGCGACTTACATTGCATTGTATTATACATTTGTTTTCTAACTATGTGCAATCCCCTGGGATCGAACCCATGACCTTGGCGTTGCTAGCGCCATGCTCTAACCACTGAGACACAGGAAAAAATCAGTGCTAGACTAAGCTTTCTGGGAAAGCTTGTAATAGACATTTACTAGATTAAAGAAACATCTATTTAGTGTTAGGATGGTCACCCAGTTATTTCACCATTTTTATTTACCATGGAACATGTTTTGCTGTTTATATACAGTATACATACTGTATATAGTCCTACCCTGCTGAAAAAAAAACAATAGAAACCATTACAGAAATTCTAAGGTTTTCCGTTAAAACGTCATTGTGAGTGTTCCCTGCTGAAAAAAACAATAGAACCCCAACAGAAACCATTACAGAAATTCTAATGGTTTACAATAAAATACCATTATGAACCATTAGCTTTTTCCATTAAAACCATTACAAAATGCCTTTTTGTAGTGTGTTTTGGGCATTATTCCAGTAGGATTTAACATCCCACCAATAGAATCCATCACATACCAATAGAACCATTACAGTTTCCATTAAAACCAATACAAATCCCTATAAAACCATTAAAACCATTACAACTTCCTTAATGGTTTCTATGGTTTTTTTCAGCAGGGTTAGCTTTTCCCATTAAAACCATTTTTTTTTTTTTGTAGTGTGTTTTGGGCATTATTCCAATAGGATTAAGCTGCCAGATAACACCCCACCAATAGAATCCATCACATACCAGTAAACACTACCCTGCTGAAAAAAACAATAGAAACCATTAAAGAAATGATAATGGGTTTAAAGGGATTTGTATTGGTTTTAAAGGAAACTTTAATGGTTCTACTGGTGTGATGGATTCTATTGATTGGATGTAAAATCCTATTGGAATAATGCCCAAAACACACTACAAAACTAAATTTTGTAATGGTTTTAATGGAAAAAGCTAATGATTCATAATGGTATTTTTACGGATGGTGTCTGATGGATTTCTATTGTTTTTTTCAGCAGGGTATTACAGTTTCCTTTAAAACCAGTACAATTCCAATTACAACCATTAAATCCATTACATTTTCTGATGTGTTTTGAATTCCAGCAGGGCCCTGCAGAAAAAAACCCTAATAGAAACCATTAAAGAAGTTATAATAGATTTAATGATTTTAAAGGGATTTGTAATGGTTCTACTGGTATGTGATGGATTATGCTGGTGGGATGTTTGAATAATGAAAAACAAAACAAAAAGGAATTTTGTAATGATATTAATGGAAAAAGCTAACGGTTCATAATGGTATTTTAACGGAAACCATTAGAATTTCTGTAATGGTTTCTATAGTTTATTTTCAGCAGGAGGTATAGATGTTGTAAATTGTGACAAAGAAAAGACTAGGCTATGTTGTCTTCCCGTTGACACGAGTCATAAAAACAAATATAATCCAAAAGATTTCGACTATTTGAAATTAGACACAGGTGCTTCAAAAGAATCGTAAAATATTCATTCTGATTGTATCTAACATGATTTTTATGGTCTGATTTGACGGTGACGTCAGAGGCAACGTCTTTTTCACTTGCACTGTAAATTCACTGCGCACTGCACATTTCATTTATTTAAAGTTTTTATGTCTTGAAACAGAGGACAAAATTCACAAAATGATCGTTTTCAACAAGCTTTTCCCTTAAAATCATGTTGATAAATGAAACCCATGGTCTCTCATCGTTTTTATGCATAAGCTAAATCCGAAAATGAATTAAAAATGAATGGTTTAATACTAACGTGGCACATTTCTTTGACTTTTTCTATCTTTATACAGTGAAATAAATCATGAAATAAAAAATCTATAGTAGCTAAATGCAAAACTTACCTCGAAATGTTGCTTGAACAGGAAACCAAACGCAAACGGAACACAACAAGATCCAACTGCTTTTCATTTTCCACATCCAAGAAACACGTTTTAATTCCTCGGACTCTCTTTTACTGTGTGCTGTAAATATCATATACACAGAGCTCTGAGCTCTGAGGCAAACACTTGTCCGATCTGCCAGCTGATCTGTCGGAGCGGGTATTTAAAAAGTTCCCACCTGACAAGCGCGGGCACGTCAAGTGCGGTGTCTCAGCTCTTCATTTACTCACGCGTGATTCAGATAACGTGTCTGAAAGGAAATGGGTCATTCAATCCTCACATAAAGACTGGGTTTGATAAAATGCCTTAACTACCAGAATACAACACACGAACAAATAAACAATGTTCTTCAGATCAATTGCCCAGACTGTCAAAAAATTCTGTAGAAATTACAGTATTACTGGCAGCAGTTTGCTAGTAATTTACTGTAGATTTCAATTTATGTAATCTACTGCCAACAGTTTGTTCAAAGATAAATGATCATTAAATATTAACAAGTCGTTATCTTTACAGAAAAGAAAAACGATAAAATATCAGCCTCATGCAAAGCATTTTTAAACCAAAATTAGAAAAAAACAGAAAAATGTTTATGTGCATTTCTGGTTCCCAGAATGCTTTGCATGAGGCTGTTATTTTATCGTTTTTCTTTTCTGTAAAGATAAAGACTTGTTAATGTTTAATATTCATTTATCTTTGAACAAACTGTTGCCAATAAATTACATAAATATAAATCTATAGTTACTGGCAACTAGCTGCATAACTACATCAAAAACGTTTACAGTTATATTAAAATGTTTTGATGAAACTGTATTTCTATTGTACTTCATGGATTATGTCTTAGAAGTACTGATAAGCACATCAATAGGATGTTGAAATGTTTTTTTGTTGCCAAGTATAAAAGATAACAGTATAACAGTAAACAGATAGAAACTCTACTTGATCATCATCAGCATCTTGAGTTACAAAAACTTGATTTAACTATTAATGTATTGTTTTTCTTATCAACCATACATTTCAAGGACTAAAAACTTATATAATTTTGAGAGAATTTTGAAGTTCAGTAAGTTTATGCCAACATGATGATGGCAACAGGAACACCCAGAAACCACACCCAACACAAAGGTGCTACTAAAGGTTCTTCACAGCAATATCACAGAAGAACCATTTTTGGTTCGCCAAATAACCATTTACTCAACGGTTCCTATAAGAACCATTTTTGTTTAATCTAAAGTACCTTGTGAAACAGAAAGGTTCTTCAAATGTTAAAGGTTCTACATGGAACTATTCAGACAAAAATAGAAAACCACACACACACACAAAAAAAAAACACCGCACCACCAAAGTGAAGGCATAGAAATAAATCAATCATAAACAATGAAATTCTTCCGCACACATCCGCTAGTACATCATTCATATCCACGATGAGATGTCATGTTTGGGCATGGGGCTGACTTTTGAAGAACAAATCTAAAATACATCCAATATGCCAATAGCACCAAATACAGTTTCCCCTTTTTTGTGAGGTATCTTATGTAACATTCCATAAAATCCATATTTACTGCCGCATTATCAGATTATCTCGGAGTTACATCTCTTGAAAATGTGTTGTAAATATTGCCATGTGGTCCTTCAAGGTTCCTAACTGTTGCTTAGACATCAACCACACCTCTTATGGAAAAAAAACAGGAGAAAACTGAAATGCACCAGAATAGTCACATTGTACAACATGCAAATGATTGCGTTCATGAAAAATCCAACACCTCGGGGCAGTAGATTTTCTACAGTGTAATATCAGCAACGCCCTATCATGAACTCTCAGAGAGGTAAGACGCTGGGTTGAGTCAGCAACACATTGCCAAAACACACCCAAAACATCTAGTGCCACACGTCTTTATCTTCCACGCCTTGTTCCACACATAGACCCAGCGAGCCCCACCCAAAACCTCTCCAGGTAAACACACACAAAACTTTCCCTCCGGCCGTACAGAACGGTATACGGAGTGCTGTGAAGCACACCCTGTCTACCTCTCGCAAGAGTCTGCCACACCCTTACATACACAGAGCGTATCAAGAATGGATGAAGAAACCATTGGGAGACCATTAAGAGAAAGCCGAGTCTCTATACTTTCAAACAAGTACTTATTGAGCTCTGTGGATACCTGTAGATGAAAAGACTAAATACAAGACATAACCTGTCTCCCCTCTCAGTTATTACATCAATACCATGATATTCGTAGTGGTTGTTTCCCATAATAAAGATGTGACTTACTTTTAAGACAGATAACACGACCATAATTGGAAACATTTAGCAGTGAGTCAAAGGTTTTAGGGACATGATGACAGAATCCCTTTAAATTATAAACTATAAAAACGTCTAACGTAAACAATATGTTAATTCTATAACAGATATTAAATGTCTGTTGAATGATGATATTATGAATTATGTACGTCTGATTTTGTCGTGACACCACAAAAGCGTGACGGTTCTTTTCAATGTAGTCATCGGCCCTTGATGGAATCCTAAAAAAGCCTTCTTCATGTCTTTTTATAGAGACATGTTCAAAGAGAGCCCCTTATTTCAAAGATGCAAATGACTTATGGAAATATAAAGTACAGTACAGTCTGCCGAAGCCAAAACTGGCACAATGCTTTTCATTATATCCAAGTTCATGTGAAATGCACAGACCTAATTTGTACGATGTGGACATGATGTGTAACCACATGTGATCGGATCCACTGAGTCAAGTCTTACTCCACTGATATGGCAAACATTGCTGAATGTGTCTCATGAGTGATCTTGATGTTAAACACATTCAATAATGCCATTCGGTAATAAACAGCAGTGTGTCATTTCCTGTACAACAACCTCGACAGATTAACAACAGACAGACACACAGTACTATCTGAAGATGACTATTATATGCCAATACGGTACATCAAATTAAGGTTTTAAAGAGATGACAATTCTGTCATAATTCACTCAAACATTCACACACGTAACTCATTGCCTCCATGCAGCCAGAGCCATTGAGAGAGAGAGTCAAAAAAGGAGTTAAAAAGGAACTCTAAATACCAAAGGTAAATTACAATGACAACAAAAACAAAAAATATAGCCAGCAAACACTAAAATAGCAATCATTTTAATCATTTTAACCAGCGAATTGAAAATTCTGCAATGCATGCTGGGAACTTTCAAACACTAGAATTGTTTTTGAGATTACACAGTTTGGCAAGTTGGTCAAACTTCTTGACGCGCTTTGGACAATTACTTCGATATCTACTAAAAAAACTCTTCTACTAAAAAACTTTGTACAAAATTACTTTGTTACCTTTGTTGGGTGAACAATTTGAAGTTGTATTTTTTACAGTTGAATAGTTCCCGGAAGTTACTAGTTACGCATGGAGCTGCGACTAAACTGACCAACTGAGATAAACTTTTAACCCATTTAAAGACGAAAGCCATTTAACGAATTAAAAAAATGACAGAAATAAAGCATTTGAAGAGAAAACATAACTTCCTGGAACTATCTGAAGGCTCCATGAATCACGTGACGCTCCAGCGTTTTGGACTTCCGTTGGCAGAACTCTCTCTCTCAATGGCTCTGCATTAATAAACCATGGGTATCAGCCTTTTTCATGCTATTGCCGATATGCCGATGGTGTTAATTTAATGCAATATCGGCCGGTTAATAACGGTGGCCGATACATCGGTGCATCCCTAGCGTCCATACAATCGAAGTGAATGGGTACTGCCATTGTTTGGTTATCAACATTGTTCAAAATATCTTTTGTAGAAGAAAGAAAGTCATGCAAGATTGAATTGACGAGAGCGTGAATAAATGAAAGAATTTTTCTTTTTGGGCGACCTATCCCTTTAAACATGCCAAACCGTGTCACAATTGAAAGTGTATTTGTTGCAAAACAATATCTTCTAAAACACTGACATCATGTTGTTGTCTATTTCGTGAATTATATAAAAATATATGTCTGGATTCATGAAACTGTTCTTAAGACGAAATATAAGATTGATCTTAAGATAAATTATAGGAAGTTCATAAGAATGCTGTTTTTCAAATATTTGCTGAAAAACATCATTTTTTCCCATAAGAATAAAATGACATATGCTATTTACCTACAAATGATCCCACATAATGTAAAGAACATTCTATGAAAATATAACTTCGATATCTTTAATACTGATCGAGTAAGACTGAAATCATAGTGAAAATGAAATGTTGATTGAAACTTAACCCTGGTTTTCACACACTGGGTCAAATCATTTATTTTTTCTCAAAAATCGTTGCGAAACAACACCATATAAATCTGCAAGCACACACAGGCGAGTCCTGTAATAACCACTGTTTATTATTCAAATGTTACGATTGGATTTACAGGCAAACATGGTAACAAGCAGAGGTGTGTCAGGTCCTTTGGGTGCGCGTGTAAATAAAAACAGATGGGCCGGGGGGCTTTAAAACCATACGCTCTCTAAAACCAAAGGACTGTGCATCAACTCAAGAACAACAGATCACAAATACTTGATACATTATAAATTAAAAATACTGTTTATACATTAATGTGTACGTGTTGCACGTATGTCCACAGTGGTAGAGAGAAGAGACGTTTTAGTGGCACGTTCCATTGCTGAAAGGAGAAAGCGCTCGATTCAGCGAAATTGTCAGAATAAGACTGTAAATAAAGAATAACGTCATATAACGGTAGGAAATAAACAGTTAAATGATGAAAGCGGGCGCATCAGTACTGCGAGTTGCTTTTAACTTAAGCAAATGAGAAAGCAAAACACATCATGAGGACTCTCTCCAAAGGTTTAGGCACAAGACACAAACAAAGATGGTTAACTAGCAACACATGATTAGGTTTACCATTGAGTAAAGCAGATAATATATATGAAGTATTGACTGATTTTCTTGCGAACAAACTGATGAGGTGGCTGGTTGGTTTAAAATCAGCCGTTCCTGAATCATTTAAGCATATTTACACAAATAACGGTTCCTCAACTCTATATTATTACAAAAAAAAGAAGAAAACAACCAAAAATAACATTCACACAAAAATATAACATTTGAAATAATTATTAGCACCAGTGTATCAGATAAAGTCTTGCTACGCCAATGTACAAAGTTGCATAGTGTTGAATTACGTTCGAACGTGTTAATTCGCAGGACACCTGTTGGAAGCAGCAGCTTTTGAGAAATAAAAAAACACATAAACATGAAACGGTAGTGTTTAAACGAACATGAAATGTATGGCGAACAGGATGCGTCGAAACGAAACGTGTGAACGCGCGAGCCACGCGGGAAACTTCTTGACTTCGCTTTCTCAACGTTTGCGTATTGATATAAACACTAAATACTGTATGGACGTGTATGACGCGGTCATCGCATCAGTACAAAATACAGCCCGGGCCGTTCAGAAAACAGGTGTGAGCGATATAAAACTCCTTCAATGTTAGCTTTGAACGAATAGCAATAAGCAACCAAAGCGTACGGATGATATACACTAGCTTAAGTAGTAGACTCCCCCCAGACGACAAACACAACAAAAACATCCTCGAGTCTTGGCTTACGGTTGGCTTCTGGGTTTATTTCAGATCATTCGGACTGAGGACGAGCACGTGATGAGCTTCCCGTGAGGTTTACGAAAAAAAGCCGGTGCAGTCATATGGGTTCATGTTCAACGGAAGAGGAACTTCACCTCTTCCTGTTTGCTGTAACACACACACACACACACACACACATAGACAACCACTAATACACACACATTCACGCTCTCTTCACGTTGTGGCATTTCTGCATAGCCTATAGAAAAATTAAAAGCTCGTCTTCTGTCTGTAAAACATCGGATTGAAAAATGTGGCTTTTCTTGTCGACACACAAACAAAGCTAATAAAAAGAAAATGAAAAGAAAGCGAAAGCTTTTGGTTGAGACGCGGCGGAGGTCCGCGCCGTGGAGGCCGTGTGAGGCAGAAGTCGGTGTGTGTTGACGTTAAGGCTTCTCTAGAGAGGGAGTGTTGAAGCAGCCTTCCGGCAGAGTGTTTTTGATGTCGTTGAGGTTGGCGATGTCCGCTCGGATCTCCTTGATCTGGCGATCGTAGTCGCTGATCATGTCCTCCTGGCTCTTGGCTACGTCGTTCAGCTCCTTCAACTTCCTGTCCAGCTCGCTTCCTGCCATCTTGTCCTTGGCGTCTTTCAGAGCGTTATCAATCTGATTCAGCTTACTCAGATCGACCTTATCGATGTTGCCTGAAAGTAGACGACGTGGAGTTCTATTAACGCAGTCGAGAGCCACATTTTTGTATTTTGGTGCTCGGTCTTACCCAGCTGTCTTAGCAAGTCGTTGATCGTCTGTAGCACCATCCTGACGGAGCTTTTGGCTTTACGGGCTTTCTCCTCAGCTGCTTTAGCGTTATCCGACGCCTGCGGAGAAAAGAACAGTCAATCAAGCCTGCATCACCAGGTTTCGATGTCCGAAGAACCGTAAACGCACCATGTTTGCCATCATCATGTCGTTATCGGCCTCTTTTTTCTTCTCCACGAGCTCTTTCTCGGCAGCCGCGAGCTGATCCATCATGCCGTTCACCTCACCGTCCAGTTTCATGGTGTCCTCGAAAGCTTTTTCTGCATCTTCCTTCGTCTTCGCGGAACCCTGATAAATAAGCATGTAACATGAAGCGTCATTCTAGCGAAGATCGATCGCGAGAAAACCCTGAGAAGTGTCAGTTGATATTAAAAAACGATACGGACCTTCTGCACGTCATTGGCGATTTTCTCGGCTTCCTCTGCCTTCGCTTTCGCCTCTTTAGCATCGTTTGCCGCGTTGCCCAGAGCCGCCTCGGCCCGTCGGGTCTTCTCGTTGGCTTCGTTGATTGTCGCGTTGATTTCTGGGATGCGTCTCATGGCGTCCTCGGCAGCGGTCTTGTTGTCATTCACTCTCCTGTCGAAATCTGAACACAAATATCTGGTTTTAGCACTTTGCTCTCTTTAATACATGACTGTGATTGGTCAATCGCGCCATCAATGTTTGACGATAACAAACAGCTAACTGCACGTTAACGCTTTCCTTTCCAATGTCTACTTTCATCAGAAGATAGTAGCATCTAAACACTTTGACCCCTCACCTCTGAGGTCGGTCAGTATGTCCTGGGCCTCTTGGAAAGTAGATACGCCTTTTTTTGCCGCCTCCTCCGCCAGAGCTTTAGCTGCGTCTGCACGCGCCAACAACTGATCAGCCGTCTGTGGGCGACAAGCATGAAAAGCAAAGCATTTTGAACAAAAAAAACGTGAAAATAAGTGTTTTGAAACATTCAGTTCTCATGTGGGTATGTAAAATGAGAAACTATATAAAATAGATCAATGGTCTGTGACCCCAAAAGGGGTCTAATCTCCACCAAGGGACCCTCGACCTACAAAAAATGGTGTATTCTTGAAACAAACGAACTACTGCGTTGAGACAAATAGACGTCTCATACCTGTTGCTCTGTCTTTCCTTTCTCCAGCAGTTTCCGGACCTCCGTCTCCTTGCCCCTCAGATCTTCCCTAAGGTCGTCGTACTCTTTCTCAGTTTTATCAATCAGTTTGTCCAGGTCCGACGCCTCTTTCTTAATCTTATTGGCTTCGTCCTGAGATGAGAGGAATTGTGGAGTCATTGATTATGGATCTATCAGAGCAGACTGTACAGGAAGTGTTTCTCTATAGCTCTTATATCGGCACCTCTAACGATTTAGTGTCGACTGGAGGCAGACTGGTCAGGTTAGCGTAGATCCTCAGAGCTTTGTTCCCAGCCTCCTCTGCTTCAGCGTGAACTTTGGCAGCTTGTTTATCCAGACTCTTGGCCAGGTCCTTTGCCTCATTATACCTGAACACACAACCATTAGATGTAAAACAAGTTCAGTTTAACATAAAATTCATGTTCAATAAATAAAAGTTAAATACTCACCAGATTAAGAAATAATGCTATAATACTTCAAACTAATACTAACAAATATACTATAATTGTACTATATTTTTATCAATAATAAATTGAAATGTATTAATAAATTAATACACATTAAAATATACAGCAGATAATTATTATATTAAACTATTTCACATTTTATTTTGTTTAATAATCTACATCTGAACGATATATGGTCTACTTTACACTTGGTGGTTTGATTTGTGTTTCCTGATAAAATAATATAATAAATACAAATATAAAACATTAAAATAAAAAATGATAAAATGTAAACATAATACATTATGGCATAATACATATTGAATATTTCAGATATAAATAATAACGCCAAAACTACTATAATAATAACAGTTATTATAATAATTATTAATACATTTAAATTTGATAATAAATGAATAAAAGTTCAAATATACATCAAATGATGTATATTAATGTACTTCAGATTGTATTTTGCACTATAATCTATATCTCAACAATATCTAATTCAATTTACAGCTGGTGGTATGATTTGTATTTCCTGATAAAATAATATAACATATGAAATACTATATAAAATAATAAAATAAAATGCAATTATAAAGTATACAGTATATAACAATAATATTAAATATTTTAAACAAATATAAATAATAAAATAACAATACTACTACTACTATTAATAATATTACTACTAATAATATAATATTCATATAACTACTACTATTATTGAAATGCATCAATAAATGAATAAAAGTTAAAATATACATCAAATAATTATTTTATTTAACTACTTCAAATTGTATGTGGTCTATGATCTATAGCTGAACTATAATTGATCGAATTAACACTTGGTGGTTTACTCTACTCATTTAAATAAATGTTTTAAACTTTTTTTCTTACCAAGCTCTTTAAATACTTTGCGAAACGAGCAAGCAAGTAGGAAAACATAAGCTAATCAAATGAATGTATACTGTGAATTGTATGGGCCGTACTTCCTGTTGAGCTCATCAATGTCGCTGCTCGTCTTATTCTCTCCATCCAGCGCCTTCTTCAGCAGGTTAAACGCTTTGGTAGACGTGTCATTGGCGTCTTTTGCGATCTTCTCGATCTGATCTGCGTCGGCTTTATGTCTGTACACAAATCAACACAACATGTAGAGTCAAACTCTTAACACCGTGGAAGAGCTTTGAGAGTTTAGCTCTCATCAACATAACTCACTTGTCTGCCAATTTACGGGCTTCCTCGGCCAAGAGAGTCATGTTGTTTGGATCTCCAGACGTTGAGGGTATTTTGATGTCCTGCGGACAACAGAACCAAGAGAATTTCAATACAAGGTCAATTTACTGATGTAGCTGGATTATGAAGTAATGATTAATTACGTACCACTTTGCTGATGGCCTCTTTGGCTTTATCCAGCTCCTCTCTAGCGGTGCTGATCAGATCTTCTGCTTCACGGACTCGGTTACGAGCTCTGTCCGCCTGAGCTCCTGTGTTGTCCACAGTGTTCCTGATGTTCTGCAGTCTGTTCCACTGAGCGTTCAACGTCTTGTTGACGTCGTTTAGACGATCCAAAAGGCCTTTGTCCACTTCTGGAAGGAAAGTGATCAAAATGAACGGTTAGGACTGAATGTAGTTACATTTACATTTATTCATTTGGCTGACGCTTTTATCCAAAGCGACTTGCATTAGCATGTAACATTTAGTCAACACGCTAAACAGTACCGTTAGTTTACAAGGCCGAAAGTGACTTGGCAAGTACAACAAAGTCTGATATCAAATTTGAATACACTCCAACAAAGAAGAAAGTGCACCATTTTGAAAGATGCTACACCTTTGCTAGCCTGCGCCTCTTCCAACAGATCCATGATCCTTTTCTCTGCCTCCTTCAGTCTGTCCTCAAAGGCCTTGTCGCTCACTGTTTCCTGACTGTTATCCAGATTATCGATCAGATTCTGCAGGTCAAGGAGCTTCCGTCTCTGCTGGTTCACCTGTAGATAAAGCCAGAGGTGTTGGAGGTCGCCCCTTCACCAACAAACGCCCTTCAGATGTCATCGACGCTCTCACCTTATCTCGGACCAGACTGTAACAGTTGGGACACTGCTGGCAGCCGGGCACAGAGCGGTTGTAGAAGTAATTCTCCTCGCACATGTCACAGCGAGCTCCCACAAAACCTGGACGACACTCACAACGCCCGTCCTCTCTGCACTGAGCCGACTGAGAACCTTCCGGATCACAGTCACAAGCTACCCAACACAAAACAAACCAGTCACAAGACAACCAGCAATGTGAGATCTCTTTATATATCATTTCTATATAAATCAAGCCTAGCCAACACATGAGAAAAACCTACGTTTGCATCCTGAGGAACTGAAGGCGAAAAAGTTGACCTCACAGCGCTCACACTGTTGACCTGTGACCCCAGGCTGACATTCACACTGACCACTAGTGATGTCACACTGACCGTTCGTGGAACCAATAGAGTTGCAGTTGCACCTGAGATAGAGATTCAATGAATGTGCAGGTTCACTAATGAGCGGCTGAAAGATGGATAGAGAACGAGCTGAAATACCGTTCACAGCCTTTGCCGCTCTGTATGTTGTAGAAGCCGGGTTCACACGCGCTGCAGTCTCTGTTAGTGACGTGAGGAAGACACTGACATTGACCTGTGCTCTGAAAGCAGGTAGTCTGTCTGTCCACCGTACCGTCCGGAGAGCAAGAACATGCTGCAGAGGTGAACAAAACAAACATGTGTTGTGTATGCAACGAGAGCTGGTTTGAGCTGGATGAACTCACGTTTACTCACGTTTACACTTGCCAGCTACATCGGCGGCACGGGCGTCACCATAGAAACCCTCTTTGCAGCGGTCGCAGAAGACGCCGGCGGTGTTGTAGATACACTTGAGGCATTCGCCCGTCTCTCGGTTACAGTTTCCCACAGCGTTGGGGTCGATGTTGTTATTGCAGCTACACGCCCGGCACGCCCTGACCGGACCTTCCTCGCCCAGCGGGTCGCCGAAGAAGCCATCGTCACAAAGTTCACAACGCTTACCTGGGTGTCAGAAAAAAACATGACGGTATAGGAATATTTCAGATACATTTCGATTTCTGGATAAAATAGACACAAAGAAGAATTATTGAGGGGTCACACGCATACTTCTGGATAAATGTGACCCAACGGCTAAAATGTTACTTTTACCGATGTCATATAGTTTTGTTTAATAATAGTTTTTCCTTAATAAATGACACAGCGTAACACTTTTTTTTATAGTTCTGGTACAATTCTGTGGTGCTAATTTTTTTCATGTAGCATCAATGTTTTAAACTCAAGAAATGTGTAAAAATTTCATACAGAAATGTGTAAAAAAAAGTACTGTCGACGGTAATAAAAATGAATGTGATTTTCGTATTCAGCATGTTGAACTTAATTAAGAAACAGTAAAAATTAAACAAACAACTTTTTAAACAATGTGTTACATTGTATTAGGTTTGTATGGTTTTATGCAATATTTTTCCAATACATACAATCATTTTTCTCTAATATTATTGTGGAGTCAACGTTAAGATATGTTTGTTTGAAAAGTTGATTTGAAGTGTCAGTTATTGAATTACAGACAAACATGAACATTATTTTACAACACGAATCGGTGGACAGCATTTTATCGTCCATTATTTGATTCAAATTTTAAAATGATTCAATATTAGTAAATATTCATCAATAATATGGTCTTAACAAACACAAGAATTGCCAAAACACATAGACTGCCTAAAATGATCCTATTGGTTAAGCCACTAATGGCTTTTTACAAAATCACACGCGTCATTATAAAGTTTTTGTGTACCTGTTGTGCCAGTCGGGCAGTTAGTACAGACCGCCTCTTTAGTTTTGGGCACCACAGCACATGTGGCACCTGCGGGGCAGGGACAGGGCTGACAGTCTATAGAGGAGCCCGCTGTTGCGTCACCATAGAAACCATCCTTACACCTCTCACAGCTCAGTCCTGCCGTGTTGTGCCTGCAGTTACACATGCCTGCATAGACACCGATGACATGTTATATCACATCACACCACAAGATGGCAGCATAACGCTGAATACTGTTTAAAATATTTACTGTGGACCAATAGCTTCAAAACACAAGCAGTAAATTGATATTAATGTGTGATATTTCTCTAAGATCCCAACCTTTTTTATGTTTTAATGTAATCACATAATATAAACATTGCTCATTTTAATGGGTTTTACAATGCACACATCCAAAGCCTGTAATCTTTACAAAGCCCACATTCAGACAACAGACACAATAGTCAATTGTCAGACAATAGAGACATGAATATGCAGCCATGTTGCCTTGAGTCTACTGAGAGAAAATAAGAGTGATATATCAACACTATGGCAAAGCGGTAGATTTAAACCGGTTATGATGACGAACCTGTCACGGGGTCGCATGTGTCGCTGTGCCCGTTACAGTTGCAGGGCTCACAGCTGCTGAAGCGGCCCAGCTCGGGGCGGCTCCTCCTGTATCCCACCTCACACTGCTCACAGTGTTGTCCCAGATACCCCTCAGGACACGTGCACTTCTCAACCCATCGAGCTGGGGTCCCAGTACCACGGCGGGCTGTTGTGAGGGACACGTTGTCCAAATAACCAGCACCTATGACGGAAAGCAAAGTACGTGTGAGAAACGAAACTATCGCAACAAATATTAAAACGCCTCAATATTTTGCTTCAAAATAAAAGCTCTGGTTTAATGAATCAGCAGACGTACTTCTCTCACTGTAGGTTCCACGAATCATGACGGCGGTCAGATTGTTCAGAAGTTTCTGGAAGTCGGCATGCTTTAAGGTGGGTCTCCATGGGTAGTCAGTGGTGTCGTGAAGTCTGAATGAGTAAAAAGGGACATTTAGCACGGCAACGAAACTAGATGCACATCAGTTACGCATAAATCAATACAAATATTGAAGCAGCGTGTAGGATTAATTATCTACAAATTAGTATATTCAATAAATTATTCAATTGTTTACAATATGCATATTTGTATTATTTATATGAATTAAATGTACATTAATATATTATAGTATGCATTATATATTATATTATAGTTCTATTATTATATCCTATATCTTAATATTAATAAGCACATACATTCGGTTACAAATGTCAATCACAAATTGCAGAAAAAAACAATTGCGAGTCACTTAGTTGAAATGTTAATTAGATTAAATGTACATCTACATATTTTTTATTTAATTTTATACATTTTTCATTCATATTTTTTATTGTATATATAAATACATGTATTATTTTTATGGTTACAAATTCACTCACCTGAACACAAATGACAGCATCTTTTCTTCTGGATAGGAATTGCCCTGAGCAATAAGCGGCACGGCAACATGAAGCCCCGCCCCTTCCAGTACGACATCCTCGGCTGACAGCCGTGCATCGTGTCGCTGGACCCTGAAGTTTAGCGTGAGGTTCTGACCATAACTCAGCAACTGATCGCCAAGAAATTTCTCTACAGATTTTCACACATTAATAATGCGTTATTGTTAGGGCTGTCAAACGATTAATCACGATTAATCGCATCCAGAATAAAAGTCTGTGTTTACATAATGTATGTCTGTGTACTGTGCATATGAATTTAGTATTTATAAACACATACATGTACACAAACGTGTATATATTTAGAAAATGTTTAAATGTATTCATTTATATTTGCCAATAATTTAAATTATATGTAAATGTTTATTAATATTAACATTTAATTTTTTCTTAAATAAATGTGTCTGTTTTTATAAATACAAAATTAAAATGCACAGTACACAGACATGCATTATGTAAACCCAAACGTTTATTCTGGATGCGATTAATCGCGATTAATCGTTTGACAGCCCTAGTTATTTTCAATTTATAGAACAACAAACTTGATTCTTTAGGATTCATGCTGAATGATTTAATCTTGTACCTGGAGCCACAAAGTAGATGGGAAAGTAGTCTTCAGAGATGAGCGAGATCTCGCCAGAGCTGGAAGACCACCGCACAGGTGCGCTGGTGCCACCTCTCCTCTGTCCCTTCCAACCTTCATCACCTTTAAAACATCGTGACACATGTTAGCAGCTGTTTTTCACACAGCACGTGTTGGATAAAGAAAAACCCTGGATGGATGCTCGCCTTGGTCGAAGCTGGAAGTGATTTTGTGTATGCTGTAACCATTGGCGCTCTCACACACAGTGGAGTGATGGAAACAGAAACATGGGGTGCAACCCAAAGGATTCAGGGGGTCCAGATTAAAGTAGCCCAGTTTACACCTGAAAAACACAAATAGAGTTATTGGGTTTGGGAAAGGATGGCTGACAACGTTTGGTTAATTTGAGCATTTAGTATAGCTTTAATGTTTATGCCAATACGTTAACATTGTTATACTGAGATTAATGTATATATATATATACGTTAATATATATTAAGATTCCTACATTTACTATTACAATTACGGCTGCACTGATTAATCATATTTTTATTGTGATAACGATTTATGCTTCCCACAATTAATTGAGGATAATCGTTGTGCCATTAATGTTTTATAAGCAAGCACAATACTCCCGATAAGGTCAGAAAATCATCGCTGTCAGACTGAAAGCTTGTATCTTTTCAACTTTACAGGAAATAAAAAAGACCACAGACAAACATGAAGGGTGACCAATAGTAATGATTTAAAAAAAAAATGAATTCTGAAGGTCAGAAAATGTTCATTCTTGGGGCGGAGTGTTAAGATGACAGCATGCTTTGAAATACGGTGTTGAAGAAGTTCAATAACAGCAGATTATAACGTAGTCATTGGTTGTAAAGTATAATGAAACGTGCTGAAGTGGAATTAAAAACCAAAGTTCTGTACTGACAAAATAATTGTATCATTTTTACCCGTGATAAAATGATTTTTTTATAGTTCTGTTTTGAAATGGGTTGAAAGCGTGATAAACAAGTCAACCCAACATTACATTTCAAGATCATCACTGTGGAATTTTATATCACAAGCTGTAAGCANGAAAATCATCGCTGTCAGACTGAAAGCTTGTATCTTTTCAACTTTACAGGAAATAAAAAAGACCACAGACAAACATGAAGGGTGACCAATAGTAATGATTAAAAAAAAAAATGAATTCTGAAGGTCAAAAAATGTTCATTATTGGGGCGGAGTGTTAAGATGACAGCATGCTTTGAAATACGATGTTGAAGAAGTTCAATAACAGCAGATTATAACGTAGTCATTGGTTGTAAAGTATAATGAAACGTGCTGAAGTGGAATTAAAAACCAAAGTTCTGTACTGACAAAATAATTGTATCATTTTTACCCGTGATAAAATGATTTTTTTATAGTTCTGTTTTGAAATGGGTTGAAAGCGTGATAAACAAGTCAACCCAACATTACATTTCAAGATCATCACAGTGGAATTTTATATCACAAGCTGTAAGCAATGCTTCTGCCGTCACACATTATCAGTCGTATAGATGCACACGCCTGGCCCGAAGTTAACATCCGGTCTGTGTTTGGTGATCGGTCCGGCTAGTGGCTAATAAACTATTTGTATTTTATTTCATTTATATTTTATTGTATAATAATTGAATTAAATAAACAATTTGTTGAATTTTATTGTTTGTCAATTTGATTAAATAAACAATTTGTTGAATGGGTCGTGTAACTTTGTCACATTTAAAGACAGGGTAACACGCCGTTTCATGCATTCTTTACACCGTTAAACATGGTCAACTTCTTAAAAAACGAGTTGGAAGCATCACGTCCTGATAGATGCCGGTCATGAACTGCACGCGGTAAGTAGGGCTGTCACGATTATGAAATTTGGCTGACGATTAATTGTCTAATAAATCATTGCGATTATGACGATTAATTGTCTGTTTTACAGCTTTGAATTTTAATTCTCATACATTGTTTATTCAGCTTTGAAATGACCATATTGTTCTGAATATAAAGACCATGTTCTTTTTCTTGGAAATACATCGGAAAAAAATTGGGTCATCATATATTTAAGGTGTAGGCTCTTACCTGTCGATAATACAACCGCCAAATACTTGTAAATGAAGTAAATTGATCAGGAGTGAATTGAAGCCATTAAAATGCTATCAGTCATAGAAAAGCATCTAGTCTGTTGTTTTTCTCACTTGCAAGACTACAATAAAAGTTTACTTCTATGTTAATGAGATTTTGGTAGACTGGTTTTCACACTGAAATAATATTAGATTGTACTGCAGGTTATTTTTATGGTATATGCTTTAGTTTATTTTTTTAAGTGATTGTGTTGTGGTGGTACATTTTACAAGTATTACCATGCTTTAGTAACAATATATACAATAAAATATGCAGATGCACTACAGCGCCCCCTAGTGTCTTCTATAGAGATGTGCAATAATTGCGATGATCTGAAACCATGCGATGAGGTCAAACAATCGCGATGAGACGATCATTTAACAATCGTGACAGCCCTAGCGGTAAGTCAAACTAAGTTATACGTCTGTGTTTTGTTGGAAATCGGCGCGTACGTGCATAATGTAAACAACAGGAAGGGATAATGTGATGATGTACAGTGTGCTCGTGCTATAGTTCCATCAACCTGCCCGTCTCCAGCAGCTCGTCTTTTTCCGGAAATAATCGTACAGCTGTGTGTCTCTCTTATAAATTTGATCAAACTCTCAAATACTCTTCAAAGATACGACGTATGCAATACTACTGTTGTATAGGCACTCAAGATTAATATGAGATTGGCAGAAACTGCGTGAGTTACCTCACCTTTAAGTTTAGCCAAGTAACGGTTCTTCTACTGGTAACCCAAAATAATTCTGGCTAGACACTTTTAACTTGCTAGCTAGTGTCATTTACTTGTTATTTCTTTTGCTTGTTATCAGAAATAATCTACAGGGACTCTATTCTTTGCAGATGTGTACCGGAAGTTAAGTTTGGACCACCGTTAAAGGCAATGAATTAGCACGACTTTCCTTAAAGTGAAAAATTCTGTCATCATTTACTTAACTTTTTGTCATTTCAAACCTGTATGACTTTCTTTCTTCCGCAGAACACAAAAGAAGATATTTTGAAAAATGTTAAACGGACCCCATTCACTTGCAATGGTTTTGTGTCCACACAATAAAAGTGAATGGGGTCCAGTGCTGTTCGGTTACCAACTTTCTTCAAAATAACTTATTTCGTGACCTGCGGAAGAAGAAGTCATACAGGTTGGAAAAGAGGGTGAATAAATCATGACGGAATTTTCATTTTTGGGTGAACTATCACTTTAAGAGCGTTTAACGTCTAGCGCGCGTACTAAAGCGCTGCCGCAAAAAAACTAGTCAACTCAACTTACGGGTTGTTTAATGACTAGTTGATGATTTGCCTGTCGTGACTCATGTCTATTACAGTTAAGGAGCAGTTAAACTCTGGTGACTGAAAGTCTGGCGGCCCTACATGGGCTGAATGAGAGCGCTCGGCAGGGAAACCTTTTCTACCCTGAGCTATTTTCTCTTCCATCTGACACTGACAGACCCGGGCTCCTAATTTTGTTTCTCAGACACACACGCATTCAGATCCCGTCCACACAGGGACTTTCCATTAGAAAAACCACACAGACGTCAAATAAACAGCTGTTTACACAGGCATATTCTCATAAGAGAAGCTGGAGAATCTTTATAGGTCCATGTGTCAATTCCACAACACAGATGCTCGGTGACTCCATTCTAATTTCAGAAGAAATTTCAACGTGGACGATGAACAGTCCGGGGGAATGTAAAAGTCACAGCAGTTGGCATTGTGTGTGTGTGTGGGGGGGTAAGAATGCGTTTGGATGTTTTAGAAATGAAAGGCTGACCTGTCACAGCTGAAGCCTTCCACGTTCTCCTTGCATCGGCAGTGTCCCGTGTTGACATCACACTCTTGCGTGCTTCCGGCAGGATTACAAGAGCACGGTCTGGGGATGGAGAGATGGGGAAATGACACCGAGAACTTTAAAGCCACCGATATGGGTTTGCATATATAATACGGTGTTTGGATTTAAAGGGCCAGTACCTGCAGCCTGCTTCAGTCAGCGTGTGGTACCCGGGCTGGCATCTGTCACACTTGTCTCCCATCACTCCAGGCTTACACACACACCGGCCGTTATCACACTGAGTACTGAGAGAACCTGTTGATGAACAAAAAAATCACTTTGGACTCTAGCGTATGTGAATAACCAGAGTTTGTTACATTTGCATTAAAACGTTGAGGAAAATCACGAGTGCAAACTATTGGTGTGACGTGTAGTTAGTTGGTTTCTCACCGACAGGGTTGCAGCTGCAGGACAGACAGCGCTGACCGGATGCGTCTCTGTAATAGTTTTCCAGGCATCTCTCGCAGTTGGGCCCGTCTGTGTTGTCTATGCAGTTGATGCAGTGACCTCCGTGACCCGTGGCACGATACAGCTCTGCATTGAAGTAACATTCGGCACTCTTGCCGTTACAGTTACAGGCTGAAAGAGAGACACGCCTCTACGGTTAGAACTTACAATGTTACAACGTTTCAGCCTCTGACGCAGACATCCCATTTACACGTGCGATAAACGCTCAAACCCTGGAGGGACGAAACCGATTCAAAACGAATTACGCCAAAGTCAAACCACGGCTGGAACGACTTGGTTAACAAACATTCACGAGAGTGGAAAAAAGGGAGAAAAGAAGCGAGTGCGAGCAAACCGAGCTGCTGGACACATCAGATGTGATGATTAGTCATGCATTTCCAGGAAGTGAGGACGCGACAAGATCCTTCCATTCCCAATGTGATGTCGACTCAAGAAAAACAAAAACGGGGTGGAGGTAAGTCTGTGGGGAAAGATGTTCTTCGTGTAGGAGGAAGTCAAACAGATGTGGCTGATTTTGCACCTTTACATTGAAATGACTAAGAGACAGTAGTTCGACCAAAACGATTTTATGATTATTAAAACAAAAGTTTTCTGGAAAGTTCAAATGAGCCCATAATTGACTTACTCTTATGTCATCACAGCTGTATATGACTTGCTTTCTTCAGCCGAACACAATCAGAATTGTATGAAATAATGTCCTGGCTCTTCCTAGCTTTGTAATGTCAATGTCATGTATTTTCATTCAATATTATTTCTTTAATATTTCCGATTTTTTGTCATTTTTGTGCAAGAATTGTTAGGGCTGTCAAAAGATTAACCAGGATTAATCGAATCCAGAATAAAAGTTTGTGTTTACATAAAATATGTCTGTGTACTGTGCATATTTGTTTTGTATATAAGAAATATTTAGATGTATTTATTTATATTTACCAATAATTGAAATTATATATAAATGATATATTTTTATGAAAACGCACTGTTGGAACTAAAATGGCTGTAACTCATGAATTCTTTGGAATACAGATTTACGGTTACTCTCGTTTGAAAGAAGAAAATTAGCAGATTATTGCAAAGAAAAAAAATCATACACAGAATTTTTTTTTAAAGGTATTTTGTTATGTTTTTGTACAAAAAAATGGTTAATGTTTTCTTTGATTAAAAATACATTAAAAAAATACGAATCGGCTCCAAAATGTCATAAGTCAAAGTCCCAAGGGTCACCAAGTGTTGTATCAAGTTTGGTTCTGATACACCAAATGTTGAGGTGTCTGTGACTTTTTTAGCCGCTATATTACCAAAATCCACTAGGGGGCCCATAGGTTTCCATTGGTTTTAACACTTGATCTGAAATTTGACATTGAGATGCTTTTTTTACTTTTCCAATTAACAGACACAATAAAAAAATAAAAAAGCACAATATAAAAACAATAAACTTGTATGAAACTATACTTTTGATGCACACTAATTTATGAATAAATTATCATTTACGTATCAATTTCTCTTCCTACATAATTATTCTCCTAAACACTGATCAAATTTTATTCTAGAGTCAAGACCTTCCCAACAATACATAGTTTGTCATGATTAGATCAGAATTTTCAACAAAATAACTTTGACCCACCGGCGGGTCTGTGGCATGTAAAAGGTCATAAAAACAAATCTACGCACACTCTTTATAAAAAAGAAACAATTACTCTTCCTACATAAATTATTCTTCTAAACACTGATCAAATTGTATTCTAGAGTCAAGACCTTCCCAACAATACATAGTTTGTCATGATTAGATCAGAATTTTCAACAAAATAACTTGGACCCACCGGCGGGTCTGTGGCATGTAAAAGGTCATAAAAACAAATCTACGCACACTCTTTATAAAAAAGAAACAATTACTCTTCCTACATAAATTATTTTAAAAAACACCAAAGAAATCTGTATTCTAGAGTCTTAGACCTTTCCAATGATATATAGTTTGTCATGATTTGATTAGAAATGACATGCACAATCTTGAAACAAACGCAGGCAGTTAAGGGTTAAAAAAACCCTCATGTTGTTCCCATCATGTATTATTTTCTCTCATCCTAGAAGCGCAAACGAAACCAGAGCATCTGTTTTTAATACATGGAAACAAATATAAATCATAATCCACTACTATTGCGTGGAAATAAAACTAGACACTTTGCGTAACTTCTGTGCTCCTGTGATTTTGGTTTGGAACAACACGAGGAAACGGTGAATTTTCAGCTCCTTAAAAAAAGTAAAAGAGGGCAGTTCATGATTCTGAGGTAAAGAAACTCACGCATGCACTCGTGGGTGTTGTCGGCCGTGGCTCTCCTCCAGGGCCGGTCATTGTAGAAGGGCTTGCACACGTCACAGTCCGCCCCCTCTGTATTGTGACTGCAGTCACACACCAGTTTGCTGTACTCGTTCTTCACACACTGGTTGGCATGACCGTTACACTTGCACCTGGATGGGAGGGAGAATGTAATGGGTCAGGTGCACAATGACAGGGCAAACTTACTGTATGTGTACACATCCTGTCGCTGTTGTATAGAAAACAGTCCAGGCAGGCAAAAACGGGCCGCAAAGCTGTTCAAACACACAGCTCTGATGATGTTTGTTGAGCCTATCGCTGAACGTCACAGCGCCTTTGTTGTCAGATTGAAGGGCCGATGTCTTTGTCCTGTCTGCCCTTTGAGTTACAACTGCTTATATTAGAGTTTTCTCTCCCTGAGGCTATAAGGTTGCATATTATGGCCAAATATCAAAATAATAACAACAAATAAACACACAACATATGGAAACCACTGACCACAAATGACTCGCTGAATGAATGAACTGTTTTGTATTGAAAAGAACGACAGGAAGGAGTTCTGTTCCTTTTAAGTGTTCACATGCGGCCAGGAAACATCGAAGCGATTCGGACACTTTGCCAGATAACCAAAACCATTTAACATTATTCAGTACCCATCAAAAGCAGGGCACAAGCCAAAGTTTGGGCACAAAACCTCATTTGTACTCCACTTCAATATGCGCTGCACAACAGACACGCAGATTCTGAGAACAAGAGGGAACTTGTGTAGCTGAAGCCACGTCTCGTGCATTGTTTCAGGTGCTCTTGGCAAAGCCTTACGGAAAACGATAATAACTCTTCATAATAATAAGTATGTGCTTTATATCGGATGTGCATATTTCCTATTCGTCAAATCTGTAGTTATCAGAGATGCACAGGTGTTTGGTCAGAATCTAGTCAGATTTGAGCCATATGTGTATCTGCTGGCAGGAGTTTTGAGAGCCGTGAGGCAACAGGTGTAAATGAATCTCTCCGGCCTCCGCCCCCGCTGCCCTCCACGGACCTTCTGTCTGTCTGCCCGCCCCATTCCTGTTCCTGTGCGCGCTGTAATCCGGCAGGAATGTGGGGAATGTGGACTGTGTCGTGGAAATCTGCTCCACATTTCAAACAGATTAGGGTGAAAAGACGTGCAGCGGCACACCGGGAGATGTTTGACATCGCTCGACAGCTCCGATCCCTAACACGGCCTTTCTTTAGCACATCCTTCCTGTCTAAAGCTCAGTGTCAAATTTTACAAACCGCCCAAAGACGGAACAACAACAATGAAAGGCAAATGGCAGGGAAGATTTTAACGCTGGAGTTTATCAATAAATGAAAATCCTGTGATTGTTTTTTCATTCTTAAGTCATTTATATACTTGTATATGACTCTTTGTTCTGTGTAACACAAAAGAAGATATTTTGAGAAATGCCTCGGTGGTTTTGTGTCCATACAATGGAAGTCAATGGGAGGCCGTTCTTCAAAATATCTTCTTCTGTGTCCTGCAGGAGAAAGAAAGTCAAACAGGTTTGAAATGACATGAGGATGAATACATGATGGCAGAATTTACATTTTTGGGTGAACTGTCCCGTTAATATATTTGTCTAACTTTTGTTATTTTATTTTTCATTTCAGAAAAAGGTTTTCAGGTTTATTCTCTTATTGTGTATATAATTTAATAGCATGCTGTTTATGAATATGTGACCCTAGACCAGTGGTTCTCAAACTTTTTCGTTGTAAGGCCCCCTTTGTGTTAAGTGCATCGCTTAGCGGCCCCCCATATAAAGACAAATAATCTTAAACTTAGAATTTTAATTAAACCAAAAACATTCAGTTACACAATGCTGGAACCTCAATTCTTTTGGTTGGTGGTGTCATTTTTCTGATGTTTGATTGCATAAAATCTATGATAAATTTCTATATTTCATAAATGCCACAAAATCTGTGGCCCCCAAGAAACAAAATAGGGACCCCCAGTTTGAGAACCACTGCCCTAGACCACAAAACCAGTCTTAAGTAGCAATGGCCAACAAAACATTGTATGGGTAAAAATTATCGATTTTTCTTTTGTGTCAAAAATCATTAGGATCATGAAGTTAAGATGTTCCATGAAGATATTTTGTAAATTTCCTACCTTAAATATATAAAAACTTTATTTTTGTGAGTGGATGCAGCAAAATCGCTAACAAAAATGTCCGGAAACCTGCTTACAAACTTCACTCGCTGCTGCCAGCTATTTGGGAAGTTTGGTCGAATTTCAGCTTTTGGGTTCATCTACTCTCCACAAAAATATTTCACATGAGAAATTTTAAAGGTGATTTTCTCAATATTTACATTTTTTGCACCCTCAGATTATAGTTTTAAATAGTTGTATCTCTGCCAAATATTGTCCTATCCTAACAAACCATACATCAATAATCAATAAAGGTATAAATCTCAATTTCGAAAAATTGACCCATAAAACTGGTTTTGTTGTCCAGGGTCACACATGTACTGTATGTGACAAAAAATTGAATACCTTTTTTCTGCTGAACAAACAAACAGCTCTTTAAACTCTTTAACATGTACACATTTATGCTGTAAACTGAACAAAACAGATTCCAGTCAGATGCAGTTTTGTGAGTTGAAGGCTGCACGTCTCAACACAGCTGGAAACACTAAAAGTTGTTTTCTGTTGAAAGTGCAGATGTTTATAACCGAACTCACCTTCCTCCCACAGCGAAGTCTGAGATAGCATAGAAGTAGGACTTGAGAACTTTGGGATCGTTGAAGATTTCATCGCCGAAAGTGTTTAATCTGTTCAGGGTCACCTTGATGTCTGTGGCAGTCACCCAATCCTGAGAAGACAAGACAAAAGAGCAGCAGTGTTACACATGAAGCCCTATTATAAAAAATATATGGTGCAATTTAAAGAAAAGACAGATTATGAGATGCAAAATAAAGATTTTAGTCAGATGACAAATTTTCTATATCCAATGTGTAATTTTTTGGAAGATCTATTGAGAGAAATGCAATATAACATACATAAATATGTCTTTAGAAGTGTATAAAGACCTTACATAATGAAGCGTTATGTTTTTATTAACTAAGAATGAGCTACTTCTATCTACATACACCGCGGGTCCCCTTGTATGGAGTTCGCCATGTTTCTACAGTAGCCCTAAATGGACAAACTGCTCTACAGAACACATTTCGTAAAATTATCATCGCATTCGGCAAAGAAGCGAAAACGTGAAGACGTCTTAGTCCTGTGTCAGCCACCGTAGTGCTTCGAAATGGAGGGGAGACGGGGGAGTGAGCCGTTGGTTGCAATTCACAACCTCACCGCTAGATGCCGCTAAATTTCATAAACTGTACATGTAACTTGTTTACATATTTATGGATTGCAGAGAGAGGCAGTGTTTTACAGAGAAGGACACTTTCCCATCTGCTCCGTGCACAGATGTTTAAAGAAAATAAATCTTCTAGTGTGTAATCCGAACCATAACTGCTGGAGTCATGTAAAAAAAAGTTTCATGGGAAGACACAATTCTGATGTTTAGAAAGAGATCTTGGAAACATGATGTCCACAGTGTTTGCCATTGAGTGTGCGGTCACATGCCGAGAAAGCCAAAGGGAAACCAAGAAGCCAAGGAAACCAAAACATGACTCTGATCAAGGACTTTTTTCCAGTTCCAGAAGCCCTCGGCTTCAATAGAAACCACACGGGTTGTTATTTTACGAGAAGGGCCAACACAATCTAATGACATTTCGTGGCAATTTTACAAGTCACACTTTATTTTAAGGTCCAGTTCTCGGTTTTAGTAAACTATTAACTACGACTTTTGCTTAGTTAACTCTTAATTTGTTGCTTATTAATAGTTAGTAAGGTAGTTGTTAGGTTTAGGTATTGGGTAGGATTAGTGATGTAGAATATGGTCATGTAGAATATGTGCTTTACGTACGGGATAATCCACAGCTAGCCGTGCGTTAAAGGGTTTTATACCACGGGGCTGTTGAATGCTTCATTCTGATTGGCTGACGAACGTTCGACGGGTGTGCATTATTTTTCAGTTAAACGCACACCTATGAAGGTGTTCCAGGTCTGCTGACCGCATTACAGTTCCATATCACTTCGCCAAGTTTAGCCTACTGTCCGCCAGTGAATATGTATTTAACACAGACAAAGTGACTGGCAAATTCCATTGTCTGAGAAGAAATAACTATTAATATTTATGGACAGCATGAACATTTGAACAACAATGGCGAGAGCACTGTACAGGACTGTTCAGATGAAAAACTAAAGCATATATCAAAGGTAACGGCAAACTACATGACACAATCAGCGGGTTAAAGATAAAACACGAAGCACAAAAATAACAACAACAACATGTTAAATTCGTCTGTGGAATGGGTAAACGGGACTTAAAACACACAGCAGGAAGCTTTCTATGCCACTGCGAGAACCGCAGCTGGCGCAGAAACCTCCGTGTCACTTTTTTCTCTTAATACTTTTCTTATACGACAGGGGTGTTAAATACGACGAAAACAAATCAAATATAGATACTTGTCTTTTCACTCTCAGTGAAGCAAACGCGTGTGCACGTGCACTGTCTGTCTTCCTCTCGCTCTCGGAAAACTGCATATGCAGCTCAAGCAACGCCTTCAGATGAGATGCGTAAGAAATTAGTCCTACCAGCAAGGCATTCCGGGACAAATACCATACAAATGTCTTGAGATAAAACATCGTAACAACGTCTTGTGGTATCGGAACAACGTCTTGTGGTGTTGTGACCGTGGTATAAGCGGAATAATTGACTCCGGTCCGTTCAATTATCGAAAGTTAATGCACACCCGAGGTGTAACGGCCACCCCTCGGGGTGTGCATTAACTTTCGATAATTGAACGGCCCGTCGTCAATTATTCCTTACTTAATGCACGACGTGGAGGCCAAGAACCGGAGGGTGGTTGCCTCCGCAAAGTGCATTCAAATCCTTTAACGCACGGCTAGCTGTGGATTATCCCGCTTATACCATGGTCATTTGCAAAATTAAAAATTTTATTGATGTTTACAGTGAAATTTTAGATCAAACAGATGAAAATTACAGTGATTTTGTCAGTTAAATTTCAAATGTAATCAAACTTACTGGAGCTACCTGTGCGTTAAAGGGTTTTAATGCACACCTTCCAGCCAATCAGAATCCAGTATTCAAAAAGACCATGGTGTAAAAGTGCTTATAAACAGCCAATATGCTAATAATAGGCATGCTAATAAGCAACTAGTTAATAGTGAGAATTGGTCCTTATACTAAAGTGTTACCAAACCAGGCCCGTGCCAATGCTTTTACGTTTCTGTGATCTGACTTTTATTGAACGTGTACTTTTATGTCTTTCGGAAACGAAACCCTATTTAATTATACATACACACACCATCTTACTGTCAGCATCGGTTGGAAACAACAAACGCAGAAAGCATACAGTATACATGGAACAGGTCATTATAAACTGATGATAGTAATGATGACAGATTTGCACTGAAGCAACGGCTGTGGACCGTTTCGATAATTTGACAACAAACCCAACCGTGTCATCTTCACTCATCACATGTTTCTGTAACACAGCAGTTATGACGGTCATATAATGCCACAGAAACAAATCCATTCCTTTAAAAAGAGCTCTGCACATCGGTATTAATAGCTTTATGCCACATGAGATGTCTGATATTTAAGTATCTGACGACAAGGTGTGTTTGGTAAAGATGGCCTTTACGATTAAAAAAAGAATACCGAAATGCAGAATGAACCATAGTATTGCATAAAACTAGATTGGGCTATAAGGGTTTATAAGTTATCTGGCGACACATGAATATATTTAGGCAACGGTGACGCTGAAAGATGATGACAAATTAAGCAGCCGACACTAAACTAAAGACATCCTAAAATAACTGACAGGAGCCAATATAACTTGAAACATTCGATCTGGTTTCTTTGAAAACCAAGCTCCTCCACACCCCCAAAAATACATGTTTGTTTGTTTTCAATGACACTGTCCCCTTTGGTTTGCTCGTGAAGGCATTAAGGCACAATTTTTAGTAAAGCTGCATTGGAATCCTATACTATAGTACTGTGAAAACATCATACCGAAAAAAACTGCTGGACTATTTGCATGAGAAATAAAATCCAAGTTTACCAACACATTGGGAACTACAGTGGGATCCAAAAGTCTTGTGAAAATGCTATACTTAAAATTATATTTTCATGATAACAACTTTAGAAGTTCAAGTAAATTTCAGAAATTATTTCAGGAATTATTTGATATTTTACGTTGCCCAAATGACAGCAAGCACGGTCCATGATTGTACAAATGAACAAAAATGATTTGTGTAGATGCGGAATTCAAATTATATTTAAAAAGTTGGGTGCATCATTTATAATGCATTTATTATCGGATTATCTTTATACACTTAACCTTCAGCAACAACAACAAAAACTGATTTCAGACTTTTCTGATTCCACTGTTATCAAATGTGTCTATAGACCACTTCAGAAGATGTAAACAATACTGTTCCAATGCTGGTCCAGGAGAACGTCTAGTTTCAGTTTTACTACTACACAAATGTTTGAATAAAATACCACCAACACAATATTTATAACCGACTCGGAACCAAATCAGAATCAGAATCTTGATAAATGATAAACAAATATCATTAAGATTGAATTATATATGAGAGATTACTACTAACACTATTCCAGCTGTGTCCGGACAATGCCAAGCAGATCAGAACAGGATGGGAAATCTGGGGGTGTCGCCTACTAACATGTTGCAACTGATGGCTGTGGTGAGGAGTAGATACCACCTGGACGTCCCACATCGGCTCTCACAAACACACACACACCAACCAGACAGTCTGCCTTCATACATTAATTCAAACATAAACCCCCTCTTGCCCTCCCACTCCGGCACTAACATACCTCACACTATTAACCTCTTCACATCCGACCCCGTTACCACGGCAGCACCTTGTTTTGGCTCCGAGTGCAGGATAACAAGACTGATGCCAAACCCCACAGTCAGCATTCAGGATGACCGACTCAGCTCATACTGCTTCAAGTGTCTGTCTCTTATCCAGTGTGAAAAAACGTCATTTTGTGTGTTTGTGGTCTCTGGAAGGACATCGAGTCCTGATCCAATGTAACGGTCCGTTTCACACAGCACGAGCATCAGATCATAATTCTCATAGCACCTTATGAAACTTATTTGTGTCCCCCGTGATTGAATTTACTAATAGACGATGACATTTTTGCACGTGTCTTTCCCTGTCAGTTCTAAAAATGTGCTATTTCTCAATCGTTTTGCCATATCATTTTTATTTTTTCAAGTTTGTACAATGTTTTTTGTAATGCTGCATTGGAACCAAGGTTTTTAGTTTACTAAAAAATTTACGTTTCTGTTCATTGAAATCAAATCAAATTGGCCTTAAAATTATTGGAAAACTAAACGAAAAATTGAAATGTTGCCTCGTACATGAACTAATATAAGTGTAAAGCACTAAAATTATAATAAACCAAAACTAAAATAAAAAACGTATTAATCTTATATAGCAACATAAAAAATAAACAAATACATAATACGATTACAAAAACATCAAACAAAATAGCTAAAAATGTAACTAAAATTAAATTTAAAAAAAGCTTATTTAAAATTGTATTAATCTAAGCTAAAAACAAAACTCTGATTGCAACAATGTACTGTAAAGCACTATATAAATACAATTGAAAGAAGAGACAGAATCTTGAGTCTTAATCATCAATTTCTAGCTGCTGATCAATTCTCAGATAATTGGATAATTCATTGAAATTATTTACTTGTATGTTTTGTCAGTAACAGTGTAATGGACAAAGACACACACAAAAAAGCTCATTTATTTCTACTTCATCATCATCAATGGTCCACTTCAGATAACCATTTTTAAACATGACACATTGTTTGTTTTAAACTGCAGAACGTTGCTCAATCTGGACTGAAAACAGCTGGAACTGAAACTTGGCTGCTGAACGCTACACATCTGGAAATCAGGTCCACACCAATAACTCTGTTGTGTCTGAAGATGTCAGTGAAGCCTTCCCCTAAAACCGCACGAGTGAGTTCGCAGAAGAGCGAGAGAGACGAGTTTACCTGTAGTACGGGGCTGTTGTCAAAGTTGTATGCACTGGGTCGGCCCTCGAGTGTGGAGAAGGCCACGTTTCCTCCGGTGAGGGGTGAGATATCGCTGAACTCATCCGTACACAGAGCCTGCTGCTCGTCCTCGCCCGTGCGGATGAAGCCACGGTTGGTCTTGCTGTAGGTCTGTTCGCAGGAGCCGCTGTAATACTGGAAGGGAATCCAGGGCCCGTCCTCTCTCGTGCGCTTATAGATGGCAAAACTATGAGGACGGCTAATGTAGAACTTCAGACGCACGTATGTGATGTCAAAGGACTTGCCTAGAAGACGAGAAGAGACAATATTACACGTCAGTCTTGTTTTAATTCAAAGTGGCTGTGTGACAAAACTTCTGAGCAAACTTCTGAAAGAATTGAAAGTTAAAGTCCCAGTGAAACAAAAAATGACAATGACAATTTTTTATGAAATATTGCAGCGTTTATTGTAAATAGTTTATCAATGTGGGTCATTCTTTTTTTTTATTTGTGCGCCCTCATAATATTGAGTTAACTAGTAGTGACGATTCATCTTAAATGACACAAGTTAGACGGCTTGGGTGGAGCATCCGTTAACTCCTCCCCTTCAACAGTCAGTGTGCTCCCAGTTCGATTTCAAAACGCAATGGCTATTTTTATACATCCAATCAAATCGCAGAGAGAGACAACAGCCACACCCACTATTTTTCTCATTCGAAATTCCATTTCAAAATGCATCAAAATATGGCAGTAAAAATGATCGCAACTTCCGGTTCACAGGGAATTTAAAGTGTAAAACGTTAATAGACAGATCATTTGCAAAGAATGAAATCCTAATAATCATATGGTGGACAAAAATAGGAAATGTGTGTTTAATAGATTATACGAAAGATTTTGAGATACAGTATCTACATTTTTATTCATAATAAGATGAATACTAAAATTAATGATTTTATTTAAACTACGTTTTCTGTTGCACCAAAAATACTGAAAGGTGGCTTCTGAAAACATCGTTTTCAATCTCTGACATGTCCTTACTCAGTCATCAAGGGTATATATTTTCACACGATGTTTTGCATTGTGTTTTTACATTCTTTTATGTAAAAAACAGCAATCACAAAAAATGACTGGGTCACATATTGGAAAATCATTAACTTGAATAAATGCAAACTAGTAAGGGTGCAGAATATCTCTACAACATACGAGCTGTTTCCGTTTACTATTGCACATGGAGAATGAAAGGAAGATATGAGACAGATAAGTGGAGGCAAAACAGAGTTCAGAAGACGGAAGACCACTGGATGCTATGTGCACTCTTTCTAAACAATCTCATCTTGCAGACAGATTGGGATTTAAGGACTGGAAAAGGCTCAGAAGTCAACAACGCAGGTGTCAAACATACACACATACATAGATAAACAAACACACAACTTTTCACGAGTGCACAGAAAACCAAACCAAGGTTAAGCAGACAAAACTGATATAATACACAGCTGGCAGAACGCCATTCAAACATAACCTTGTTCTACTCGAAATACCTCAACTCCTTTCTGTCCGATAAGATCTGCAAATCCTCGCCCTCGAATTTCCATTCTTCTCTATTTGATTATTTCTGTATTTTATTTTCACTGCTGCGCAAAAGGGTTGAGTCCTAGTGACCAGCTACCTAGTTGCAGAGGTTGACTTGCATTCATTTCTTCATCGTTTTGTACTTTGTTTGAAAGTCTTTCTGAAATGTATTATTTGGTTGCATCCTGGTTGCAAAAAACTGTACAATATCAGGAATAATTTCATCATCAACTTCTTCATTCTACTATTTTCAATGCGCACCAATAGAACATTGCATTGTACAATGGAAACAAGGTCATGATCACACAAAAACCCCGTTTTTTTTTTAACATAGAGCTTAGGTTTTTTTGTGCTAGTCTGGATTTAAGTGGCTTTGCGAGTTCCCCCCAACAATTTCTACGGAGCGTGCAAAAACATACTCTTGCATGTCCGTGCAAGCTGTGCGCGTTTGGAGCCGTGAACAAGAGGCTGTAACCAGGGGCCAAATGGAAATGGTATGGAGAGACATCATTTAGCATGGAAAATATGACACCATCTTTCAGCAGGGCCACAGGGGGGACCGATGTTTGCTTTAGCAAAGAATTCGCTCTGCAAACAAAGCCACAAAAACTAAAGGAGGGACGACTGTGTTAAGTAAATAGACCCACGGATTGCATCGAAAAGTTAAACTATAGCTAAAGCAGAGGACATTTTTTAAGCAATAATAAAAATGTTTTTTGAGTCGGTTAACTTGAAAATGATGAATTTTAGTGCCCGTGAACACATCAGGCTGTCAAGGTCAAAGTTCAGCTAAAGCGAGAGAGAAATTTACAATGGGGTGTGGACCACTTGAAAGAGTTGAAAAAACCTAATTTACTGCTTCATAATAAGTTTATAAAAACTCAAGGACTTTACGGGTTGTTTACCAAACATTATAAAACGGTCAGTTCTGGTCCTTGATTCTGATTGGCTGAGCCGAGTTCTAAGCCGTTATAAAATACCCCAATATATAACGGCTGACCGCACCACATAGCCTAAATATAATTTTATTTACTTTATTTTATGAAATCTTGCTAAACATATGGAATAACCGTTTTATAAAAGCAATAAGCCCCAAGAAGCAGTGGGTTACAGTGCATTTTATAACAGCTACGGGGCCCTTAGCTGTTATAAAATGCACTGTAACCCACTGCTTCTTGGGGCTTATTGCTTTAATATAACTCTAAACGAGTGAACTAAAGTTAAAGGTGCAGTGTATGAAATTTAGCGGCATCAAGCAGTCCAATTTGCGCATTACAATTAACGGCTCACTCCACCCATCCCTTTCGAAGCACTACGGTGGCTGACACGGGATTAAGATGTCGTCACATTTTCGCTTCTTTGCCGAAGGAGGTAACATATTTACGAAACGCGCTCTGTAGAGCAGTTTGTCCGTTTAGGGCTACTGTAGAAACAACATGGCGAACTCCATGCGAGGGGACCCGCGGGTTATGTAGATAGAAGTAGCTCATTCTAAGATAATAAAAACATAAAGCTTCATTATGTAAGATCTTTATACACCCCTGAAGACATAGTTATGTTTTTCATATTGCATTTCTGTCAACAGAACCTCCAAAAAATGACACACGGGACCTTTAAGTCTGAATGAATTTCTGCCCCTTTGCTCTCTACCGCATGAAACGATTCCCAAACACATCTTACGGAAACGCCCCCGCTAGATACATATCAAATCAGGATCAGGAAGCTAAAACCAGCCTTGTTACACAAAAACAGCAGCAAAACAAAGTAGTCACACGGGTTGTTGCACATCCTTAGTGCACATGTAAGGCTTCACGGCGAACGAGCACCATCATTGATTTCCCGCCTCTCCCAGCACCCTTACAAAACAGGACGAACGGAATCTTTTGGCAAACACGAGAAAAACCAAGCCAGACGTGGCCAACATGGAGCTTCAAGAGAACAGACAAAGAGCACTTGAGCACTAACTGGTAGAGCTCACTGGAGCTCAAAGGCTTGACTGAGGACAGGGTCACTCCCCGTGGGGAACATGGCACTGGTCCGGCTTTTAAGTTCAGCTTCATGACGTCCCGTCTTTGTCGCCAATCCATTGGAGATTGAGCGGGATTGTGTGGGTGTGATTTTGAGATCCGTCGTACTGTATATAAATCTGCTAAGACGAAGCCTTGTTTTACAAATCTCAGAACACACAGATCCAATGATAGATGCGAGCCAGAAGACGTAAACCCTGGGAACGTGTTCTCATGGTCCAGCAAAAACTGCATCCTTTGGGTAATAATGAATCATTTCCTTTTGGGTCAACAAAAGAGACGTTACACACAGACCTAAACAGTCATCAAGCGCAGCTGTGGGGAAGCGGTCGCAGGTGTCCTGTGAAGCTGAGAAGTGCGGTGATAAGCACAGAGAGAGTCTCTTTCTCAGAGCACATGCCAGCTGAAAGTTTCCGGACGGAGCTCTGAAATCTGTCCGCTGGTGAGAACTTTCAGACTCTAATAACTGTGTTGATGAAAATGATATTTGTGGAAGGAAACTGAGCTTTCGTTACGGTTCATTATCTAATATTATGGTCTGATTATTTATTTTATTTGCAGGCATTACCGGTGAGGTAATCTCCGTGGGAAAAAGTCACTCTGTCTGATCATGAACTAATGCTAGGTTCTCTTATCCTCACAAGCTCACATTAATGGGAAAGACCTCTGAACCTAATCGCTTCGATAAAAATAGAGATACACTGAAAAACAACAACTATTAGGACATACTTCATTTT
Organism: Triplophysa rosa; assembly: GCF_024868665.1. Taxonomy (NCBI): domain Eukaryota; kingdom Metazoa; phylum Chordata; class Actinopteri; order Cypriniformes; family Nemacheilidae; genus Triplophysa; species Triplophysa rosa. Next base: position 3,733,238 of record NC_079894.1, read on the forward strand.
TTGGGTCAGGTTTTTGTGTCCTACTTGTGTTTTTCAGTGCAAGACGACTATAATACAGAAACAGCATGGTCCAAATGTCTGAGACCGCAAATGCTTGCGTTTTAAAGTTTTCTAATTTAATACTCAATGACAAACTATATTATCAACATTCACATGGCGACGCATTTAGCATACGTAAAAAATATGTATCGTATCAGCCGGACCGGTCCAGACGGATCCGGCGTTTTGGGAGCCTGAAACCGTTATTTTTTTTAATGAATGAATGAGCCATTTACATAGCGCTTTATTGTGTATTACTGTACACCCAAAGAGCTTTACGATCATATGAGGGGTCTCTCCTCAACCACCACCAATGTGCAGCATCCACCTGGATGATGTGACGGAAGCCACAGTACAACGGCGCATTACAATTATAATTACAAGCGATTCAACCAAATTGTCTGTTTGTGTCATTTGAACCTCGTGTTTTGTCCTCACAGAAGGTCTGCATTCGTAAAAAATGAGCTAATCAAATATTTCAAATCAATATTACTTACTTATGAGGGAAATAGCCATGTAATGAGCGGGATACTGTACAGACAGCCGGCTGTTATGAGCGCCAGGATCAGGACCAGACCGGTACAAGTAATCTAACCTTACTTACTGGTTAGATATTTGCAAAACCCAGTGACGAACATAATAAAACTGATTTGTGACAAAAAAAAAGTATAAAATACGGAAGTTTTCAGAAGGACAGCCATGATTTGCTGGAGTATGATTGCAGGTTTTAAATCAAATAAAATGCGTGCATGGAAATATAGAAGAACGTCTATGACAAGTTCAATGTGTTTCATGGTCCATGAAGGACAGTACTGCAGCCCTTCATGAATCATGAATCATGCCTCCTCTGAGCAGCGGGACAAGAGGAATTCCAGCACTCCATCCAGAACAATCAGTTTATTGATGACGAAAAAGGAGGGGCTCCCCATTGCGAGGCTCAATAGATAGAGGAAAGAAAAACCAAATGTACATTTCCTCACTGCTCGGATCACATCACGTCTCAGTCGTATCCACCATCAACACATTTGCAAATGTAAAGCACAGCTTTGAAGTTATCAGTCCGTGACCTTCTGTTCCAACTTCCTCCGTCTGTCAATGTGCCTTTCCCCATCACAGGCATATGTGCTCATATCCTTCCCAAATGCAAGTCCTGCTATTAATAAAATGTGGATATTTTGAAGAACGTTGGTAACCAAACAACATCGGACCCCATTGCCTTCCATTGACAAAACCCCAGAGACATTTCTCAAAATATCTTCTTGTGCGTTCCACAGAAGAAAAGAGTCATGTGGAATTTTAAAGAACACAAGGGTAAAAATGATGACAATTTTGGGTGAACTATCCTTTTACAATCATTACAATTCACAGTAATCTACAGTAAAGTGTAGCTGTGTGTGAACGAATAGAGGTGTGTGTGTGTGTGGGGGGGTGACAGGAATGTGCTTCTGCACACCAGTGACGCCAGTGTGGGGGGATGACCCAGCAGACAACAAGAGAGCGACAACATCTGTAAATGATCAAAAGAAAGGACACAGCACCTGACAATTTACCACCAAAGGCGACACACAACGGCCATAAAGCACTGAAGATGAGCTCACCAAGACCATGAGGGACAGACATCGTGCAGCTACATTAGAGGTCATATCATGAGAATTTAATTTTCCTCGACCTTTGAGAAATAAAAGAGCTCAAAAATCGGATTAAATTTTAACATGCGAGGTCACTCACTGTCTAGGACCACGATTGTTTTTGAAAAAGCTAACGTTAACGCAAGGAACCTGCCCGACCGTATGCGCTCACTCAATGGATCCAGGGACAAACTCACAGGATTACCTCCAGTTAAGTGGCCTGACATCTACACCTACCAGAAGGAGAAACCAAGCGTGTATAGTAAAGATAAACTGAGAGCGTATACATCTATAGATGCCTATAGACAGCAAACGTTAGCAAATGCATTTACTTGAACACAAACCTGACACATAACATGAGCAATCTCACTGTTCCCTCTCCCTTTATACTAATGCACTTGTGACAAACAGTTTCCTTTAGGTTTAGTTTCTGGCCGATAGTTAACTGCTAGTTGTATAACTAACAAAGTTAGCTCGCATTCCCTAATATGCGTTCAAAAGTTAACCCTACGTGAAAAATAACCTTGTTCCCCAGTTTCTGATTTGGGCATACGTGAGATAGTTTTAGACACATACCCAAACCATAATCCACACCAACAAAAGACAGTCGTTTTTTAATCTTAAAGGCGGGGTGTCCGATTTCTCTTAGCCGTTGTTTTGATGTTCAAATCACCAAAACATACACACCCCTACCCCCATCTTTCGCTTTCGTCAGCGCTCAGCCTTACTGCTGATTGGCTACAAGGTTGTTTTGGTACTCGGCCCGACTTTGTCCAAACAAGCGTAATTCAGAAATCAGACACCCCGCCTTTAAGTGTGCATTTTTGACAATCGTTTCCGTTCAATCCGCTAGTTTTATTGTGTTTAACTACAGCTGTAGTCAGTGTTTTTGTTTGGCAGTGGCAGCAGGTATGTGTTAAAATATCAAATTGGAGACTATATTCTGTCGATTGTGGCACTAAACAACACAACAAGATGATATTTTAAACTCCTTATGTAGCCAAATCTGTGCTGGTTTCCCTTCGTTTTGACTCCAGCTAATGCCGTGACGTAAGCGTGACGTTGGCACAAAAGGGGTCTATAGAGAGGCCAAAACCTCCAAAGCAGCTTGTTCCGAAATGATTGGCTTTCTGACGTCAATAACTCAAACCCACAACTAGGGCTGTCACGATTAATAAATAATCGACTCATCGCGATTGTTTCACCTCATCGCGATGGTTTCAGATCATCGCAATTATTGCACATCTCTATAGAAGACACTAGGGGGAGCTGTAGTGCATATGCATATTGCATAATTTAGTGTATATATTGTTACTAAAGCATGGTAATACTTGTAAAATGTACCACCAACAACACAATCACTTAAAAAAAACTAAAACATATACAAATTACCTGCAGTACAATTTAATATTATTTAGGCAAATCTCAGTGTGAAAACCAGTCTACCAAAATCTCATTAACATACAAGTAAAATTTTATTGTAGTCTTGCAAGTGAGAAAAAAACAGACTAGAAGCTTTTCTATGACTGATAGTATTTTAATGGTGGCTTCAATTCACACCTGATCAATTTACTTAATTTACAAGTATTTGGTGGTTGTATTATTGACAGGTAAAAGCCTAAACCTTAAATATATGATGACCCAATTTTTTCCGATGTATTTCCAAGAAAAAAACAGTCTTGTATTCAGAACAATATGGTCATTTCAATCGCTGAATCAAAAATGTATGAGAATTAAATGTCAAAGCTCAAAAACAGACAATTAATCGGCATAATCGCCAAAGCCCTAAACAGACAATTAATCGTCATAATCGCCAAAGCCCTAAAACAGACAATTAATCGTCATAATCGCAATGATTTATTAGACAATTAATCATCAATCAAATTTCATAATCGTGACAGCCCTACCCACAACTGTCTACATTTATAACCGATGCAAGATCATTCTCACGTCCTTAATCAGACATTTAGCTCAGCCCACCAGTCAACAAAAAGATGATTCTGTTCCTGACACTAAAATCTCTCACGAATGTTTGTGAAGCTGAAACACATGAATGAAACTTTAAACTGATGAAACTAAACCCTTGAGTCAGGAACGTATCAGTCCTGAGATACTACGCATCCTTGAGTCTTCGCGTACGTGTCACCGCGACTTCGCTCCCACTATTTTCAGTGACTGACCTGCAGAACGCCGAGGTTCCTCCTCACAACCAGACTCAGATTAGAGCTCGAGTAAAGACAACACAAAACTAAAACAATGTCTTTGTTATGAATACCTGTCTAATGAACACACAGGCTTGCTTTCAACAGACTTGTGCATGCTTGCTTGGTATCTATAGATTTCCTTTAGCACCTTTTACCTTTAGCACAAATAAATGTACTTGTAAAAAAGTGCTTTACACTTGTAAAGCAACGGTTTACGGGCGAAATGACTTTGACTGAAAAGCCCTTTGAAACCGAGAGCCTCCATCGGCTAACAAAACACAGCCATCAAAAGGAGGCGCTGCTTCCAAAATCACATCACGTTAACAAGGATATAGTCCTGCTGGTATGCAGTCGTCACATGGCACCGATGAAATCCTCTTAAAGCGAACACAAAACAAGCACGGCTCACTGCTGAAACGCTAAATCATTCAGTTCATTCATAAGATCCAAAGGTGAGATCCACATCTTTGCTATCAGAGATTCCTTTCGGGATTGACATTCTTGAGCTTGGGGGGAAAAGGTGGAGCGTTTTGCCACTGGCCGTGCTTACGAATTCACACCTTTCAGCTTAGCTATCGGAGATGTTCGGGAGAGATATAAACCTTCAACAATCGATCTACAGCTCTGTTAAAACAAAAGATTTGTCGTTCATTAAACAAAGCAAATGGAGTCTCGGGCCCCAGGCAGCCTGGCTCGGAGGGGACGGCAGTAAGTCACAAAGTTGTTTACAAGATGGGATAACTCTGAATGAGTGCCTGCGTTCTCTAAACACATGTGAAAGGTTTACCGTTTTAATTGTGGTCCGCTGTCAATGCTAACATGATTAGGTATTTATTAAGAGCTCTTATTAAATGTGCTGTGGTGGATGGAGACATTTATGGTGGCGATTTGAACCGTGGTGTGCTTCCCGCGAGAACAGGGAGGTTATTTGGAGCGCCACCCTGTATAATCGGAGGTGTCCCGTTTGAAGAGGTGGGGAGGGTCTGCTATTAACATGAGGTCAAAACTGCACTCTGTCATTAACCACAGCCATTTACGAGCAGCTGACCAGCACACAATAACAATTTAAGGCCCGTTCACACAGAGGACGATAACGATAACTATAATACATGTGAAGAAATCACTCTAAATTTACGAGAATAGCAGAATTCACACCACAACTACAATAATAAAGATGAGTCACAATGTTATTGCTAATTTCATTTATTTGTCAGATGATGACCAATAAAACATTGACTGCTAAAATGAAAACCTATAGAAAAAAATTATAGTTTACAAAAACTAAAACTGTTGAAACTATTCTGTTAACCGAAATAAAATAAATGATCCGCCTGAATATTATTTAGAAAAAGTAGAAATGCTGCCTCAGCAATCAACTAAAATTTGTTAAAATTAGGCACTAAAATTATTAACTGAAAATAAATCAATCCAAACTAAAACAAAAACGTATATAACAACATAAAAATTGAACAAAATAAACAAAATAAAAGTATATCAATAAATTAAAAAAACAAAATTAAAATAAGTAATAATCAAACAAAGCATGTTAGTGTGTTCACTAGTTAATCCTCTTGGTATAAATGGGCGTTCCAATGGAAAACGTATTGAAAATGAACATTCTGTCATCATTTACTCACCTTCACGTCATTCCAAACCTGTATGACTTTCTTTCTTCTGCAGAACACAAAAGAAGATATTTTGAAGAATGTTGGTAATCAAACAACATTGGATCCCATTGAATTCCATTGTATGGACACAAAACCACCGAGACATTTCTCAAAATATCTTCTTTTGTGTTCCAGAAGAAAGAGTCAGACCTGAGTGTGAATAAATGACAAGTTTTAAATTTGGGTGTCCCATCCCCTTAAAGGGACACTTCACCCAAAAATGAAAATTCTGTCATCATTTACTCACCCTCAGATTGTTCCAAAGCTCTTTGTTCTGATGAACGCAATGGAAGATATTTGGAAAAGTGTCAGTAACCAAAAAGATCTCATCCCCCATTTACTGCCATAGTAGGGAAAATAAATACTAAGGGAGTTACTGACATTCTTCCAAATATCTTCCATCGTGTTAAGCAGAACAAATAAATTTATAAAGATTTGAAATGATAAGAGCATAAGTAAATTATGACAGAATTTTCATTTTTGGGTGAACTATCACTTACGTCCGTATATTATACGTAGGTGGATCATATTTTATAACTACACACAGAAAACCCAGGGGAATTTCACTTGATGTAACAGCAATCTGACTGGTGCTAGAATAGGTTTAACATCCTCCTATTATCCAGATCCATTTCTGTACTCAACTATTTCAACTATGACTCAAGGTGTGCCGTCTCAGCTGCAGGAGAAAGACAGTCTAAAGGGTGAGGTAACTTCATGAGCTGTACATCATTCTGAATTCCTTAGTTCTCGTCCAGAGAGAGAGAGAGAGAGAGAGAGAGAGAGAGAGAGAGAGAGAGAGAGAGAGAGAGAGAGAGAGAGAGAGACCCTGAGGAAACTAGGAGGATTAGGGGGTTGTCCGGAGGGAGAGCCTCAGCCCTTTAACATCCTCTCATGACCTCACTGCATTTTTCCACAGTGGGATGAACAATGACGGCTTTGACTTTTTAACGTGTGGGCATGACAGTTTTTTTCTTGTTCATAGCTTTTCACCATCTGCCAAACGTCCTGATGGGAGATGTTGAACATCTGTTTGTCACACACTCCCACAACTCAACCCTACAGAAACAAGTTCACATGTTTCCTAAAATGTGCATCTTGGATGTACGATGAATTTTGTGGATTTTCAGAAATGTAGATGTTGAACTTGATCTATTTTAACTTAAAACCACCTGCACTCTTTCCTGGGAAGTCTCACAGGGAACGACAATAAAGAGCGAGTGCCTCTTCACTGGACCATACAAGTCAGCTATTTCATTTAGGAACTTGGGGCCCCATCATACGCTCCGGGATAACATTCCCAGTTGTTCCCCCGAGGACAACCAAGTCATTTGTGGGACTGTTGCACATTTGTATTCTTAAAATGAGTGGCACGTGATTCTTCAGATTTTCAATAAAACAAAAAGCTTATTTCAATCAATGTTCAAAAAACAAGAAGAGAATACGATGTTCTCTATTTGTCCGTGACGCTTCCTGACATCAGTGATACAACAGCTGTCTGCAGTTCTCACACTCACCATCATTCCTCCTGATTTCACATCTCGGTTCCCAAAGGCCGGGCAGTAATTTCATAACCAACCCAATGAATTATTTCACCACCACTGGGATGTGAGAGGTCGTGAGAACTCCAGCACACGCTGGTCTAATATTCAGTGCTCGATCTACGAATTAATCATTGAATTTCACTTGGAAGTTAATGTTGTGTTGGGTACAGGGAGGACCGTCGAGAGTCTTGCTAAAGGAGTCACATTAAACCGCTTCCCAGCAACAGCCAAGCTCGATTTAACCTGGAGCCCATGCAACAGAGACACTTGACTTAATTCATGCAGAACAGTTACTATGATGACCGAAAGAGAAAGACATATTGAGAGAAAGAATTTACACAGAAACCATAAAACGCTGTACAATACACAAATGTTACTACATAAAAATATTGAATTGATCCATTCATAAAGATTTTAAAGTGGGAAGGTGATGTAAAGAAGGGTGGCAAGCATTACAATAATGAGGAATGTACATAAATAAAGAAACTTACAGGCATTTGAACCAGAGAGCATCTAATTTAATTGGTTTGAGAAAGAAATATTTTGACTCATCCAGGCATCAAACAGGATCAAATAAATGGGTGCATTTATGGGACAGAAAACCATTTCTCCGTATTTCATATTTTTTTCATAAATCAATACTTTGACTTATACTGTCCACCGTTTATGTTTGTCCGTGCGTTTTCACAAACATGTAACCAATAAAACGTATTTTAAAAAGAGCTTGACAACAGTGTTTGATTATTCAAAACATACAGTGTTTTTCCATTTCCTGATACCTAGCAGTTTTGGAGATAAAAGGTTTCTGACCGACAGTGATGATATGTTCAAATGTTTAAATTAATGTACTTTTTCAGGTCTAAAATGTGTTATGGTTTACAGTGCAAGTCGAAAAATGAATGAATGCGCATGAATGCCCACAGGCATATAGATTACATACTGACAACAAGCTTCACAAAAGGCATTTTCCACCACAACAATAGCAACATTATTTCTGCGAGATCCAGGTCACTCAAGTTTGTGGATTTAAGAGTTAGCCTTCTAAAGCCCACAAGCACCAAATGAATTCATATTTAAACCTGTATTCATCATCCATCTTCACCTAACCATAAGCACCTATTCACGCCTGCTGTTTACATGCTCTATAGTGAAAAGTCAACAGCGTTAAGGTGTTGAGCTGTAGGAGTGTAAGTTTAGAGGGGAGTGTCCTGGGACCCCTGGGGTGGGCAGGGTGGCAGGACAGGAGGCAGGAAGGGGGGGAGGATGAAAAACAGAAAGGAGGATGGGAGGTAATGATTGAGTTTAATGCTTTAGGGTCCCCTTACTCGTTACACAGGAGACAGATCGCGGGACCACTGGTGTGACAGTCACTAATGGCTGGTGTTGACGTGAAAAGGTGCGCTGATGTGATCACATGCACGACACCACCCGACTCATCTCTCAGGGGCTTGATTGGGGAATTAAATAACCTAAAACTGTGTCAGGTGCAATCAGGGGCTGATTTACAAATACAGGTGATTTCAATGGAAACAAACAAATAATTAAATTACAATCAAGACCGATTTGTATAAACACGAGTTTTGAGGGTGGAAAACAAAAACAATTATTGTGGGCTTTGACAGCGATGGCCACCTAGAATCGCATGGGACTACAAATGTGTGTTACAGTGTGAGAACCCAGAAAGAAACCGTAAAACAGGGTCAATAAGCCCAACCCAACACCCAAGGCGTATAAGGAACCAACGTGCCATTAAATCAAATTAATGGTGAAACACTTAATGGGTGACATCATATTTAAAAAAATGTCTTAAAAGTAATTTATGATGTTTCATTACAAGTTTAAAGGGATAGTTCGCCCCAATTTTTTTAAATCGTCATCATTTTGTTGCAACGATACTAAATTTCACCACCGATACCGATATCCGATTATTCAGAGTGATATCTGCCGATACCAATGCAAAATCAACCTGGTGATGTTTCTTAACATTTTCTATATACAGAGCACAAATTTATTGCATTTTTCTTGTCCTCTTTTTGATTGACAGGAAATATGAAAATTGCTTTTATCGACCGATACTGATTATTGGCCGATATATCGGTGCATCTCTAATTAGCTGGGAAATGTATATCACAATTCACGCCAATTATACATGTCTAAATCGATTCTGAAATCGATTCTGTGTATTATGCACAGCTCTTCCGTGAACTACGGATCTTTGATCAGTAGGAAGTACTGCTCGATCTAAAATCACTATGAGATTGAGTCGTTAATAACGTGCATTTGAAAAAGCAACACTCGTCAAACATCATCACTATAAATATACTTCATTATCATGAAAATACCTGAAAAGGTTTGAAGAACAGCGATAGAATATGACTATTGGCATTTCCTGGAACTAATCATTCTTCTTCTGTTTCCCATATTCTGAGTTTCTGCGCAAGAGTGTCCTCTGGCTTTCGGATGTGACGGCATTTAAACGTAATTCATTGAGAAACTGAGAGCATAAGAATCGCACAATATATCGCTCAGCCCTATTGCAAACCACTGCAATATGGACATTTGTAATATTTCAATCATTTTACTATTTCTTGCAGCGCTACTTTTAAGAACGACATTCACCAACCAAGCATTACTTTAATTCAACTATTAATCAATGCACGGTATCAAGTCAAAGGAAGTTCTGATGGTGTGGCTTACTTTGAACATTGTTGTATGACACCAAAAGCTGTTATCACTGGTTAAATGGAAAGCTTAAAGGCAAAGCTTCAGACCGCTGACGTCTTTTAAACCGCACTACATCACAGACACACAGTAAGCACACTTCGCCTCACACGAACCACATCTGAGAGTGATCAGAGACGAGTCTTTGTGGTCAACTAGTCATAACAATGAGCTTTTCTGCATTGTGACTCTACACATGGTGGTGGCTTGTTGACTTCTAGACAGTCGGAGAATCTGAGTGCAAGCTAGTCTGGACTTGTTCAGTCTACGGTTAAAAATAGTACGGGTTTGTGCGCATGAGCCCGTATGCGAACTCATCAGAAAGGCGATTAAAAGGTGACGTTCAGTCATTAATCGAGATCAGTCAACAAACAAACAGCATTTCAATGCCACGAACCTAGCAGAGAAGGATTACGGAGGAGCAAAATAGGGAAACCTCTTTTAGCCAGAGCCGGCTGAAGACATTCCTACAGGTTTGCACATGTATATAGGAGTTAATGATAAACTAAATAACTGTACATTGGAAAAGTCTGCTTCACAGGGCACCTTGACTGAAGATTCATGCTGTTGTTCATTAACGTCAGTTACTGTTCCAAACGTAGCAAAAAACTCAACTTTCATGTTGAACTTGGGAATCAAATAAAGGAAGTTTTAATCCATGTCATGACCGGATATATAACAATCTTATGGGAGGTTTGAGAGTCTCGGAGCGTTACGGTCTTAAAGAGCGTGGTCCGGGGATGCACGCTTAAACATGGATGCAAGACATGCAACAGCTGCATAAACAGCTACTGAAGTGCTCCTCCTCCTCCTCATGTAACCCTCCCTCTGCTGGGCTGGCTGATATTTTAAGGATCCTCTATAAAAGAGATAGATCACCGTCTAACTAAAGGGTCAAAGAAATGATAATCCCCAATATTATTTACTACTTCCTTTATTTAAACTTCCGACTTCTCGGGATTACAACAACTCTGGGGTCGATAAGCCGACTTTGAAACTTGAAACACTCAAGACTGGACCCAACTGGCAGTAACTAGCTAGGAGTGATATAGATAAAAACATTTGTGACCCTGGATCACAAAACCAGTCTTAAGTAGCACGGGAACATTTTTAGTAAAAGACAAAAATACATTGCGTGGGTCAAAATTATCGATTTTTCTTTTATGCCAAAAATCATTAGGATATTAAGTAAAGATCATGTTCCATGAAGATATTTTGTAAATTTCCTACCTTAAATATATAAAAACTTTATTTTTGTGAGTGGATGGTCTGCCACGGTGCCCCTGATTAACAACTTCAAAGGCAATTTTCTCAATATTTAGATTTTTTGCGCTCTCAGATTGCAGAGTTTTAAACGGTTGTATCTCAGCCAGATATTGTCCTATTCTAACAACTCATATATCTATAGAAAGTTTATTTATTCAGTTTTCAGATTATGTAAAAATCTCAATTTCGAAAAATTGACCCATAAGACTGGTTTTGTCAGCTTTTAATGCATTTGATATCAGGCCTGGTACTAGGAAGGCTCAACAGGGGGGGCAATCATATATTCTGATCGGGCAGATATAGAATCATTGTTTATTGCATGAATATGTTTTTACATTTTTTAATTAAATTGAGATATTATTAATTCAATCATTTTTGAATTATTTGAATTGTCAGCTGGATATTTTTGGAGGGGCCCAAGAAAAATCTGGGGGGAAAACGCAATTTAGCCTGATATTTTTAAAGGTGCAATACATGACGTTTTTATTAAACATAAACGATTTACATGAGAAAGTACATTAAAAAACTGTATTTAAAATAGTTTCTTTATCTCGATTCACAAAGGTAAGCGTAAAATGATGATTTATGAACTTAAGATGTCAGGTAGAAGTTTGCAGGAAATTAGGGATGCATATATGTACCGTACTTTATCGCCCATATCAGTATCGGCCGATAAATTGTGATGTTTAAAGTTAGAAACAGAAAGTAAACATTTTTAATGATGAAAACAAATTGTTGAATGAGTTATAAATCAATTCACTGTATAAGACAGTGTCAGACAGATTCCCAGATATGAATACAAACTCTCTCTCTCTCTCTCTCTCTCTCTCTCTCTCTCTCTCTGAAACAGAACAAACATCCTGTTTTCATGATGCCAGCTGACCTCAATGACTTACCTGCTTACATTCAACATGAAGGTCATATGTGCACGAGAGTGAGAGGAACTTATCAAGAGCAGCTGCACTTTAAGGTCTTCCAGGGTGCCACTAAACAAGAAAAGCTCAGTATTGGGTTTCACTCTCCTGTGTGTGTGATATACACTCAGCACGTCAGGCACATTCCCCATGATTATGTGTTCATGGCTTTTTCTGCGGGGTGCTTTCTGCCCTTTTATTCTCTACCCCACTTCCATCCACCTTAAGAGATCCTTCTTTACACAAAACGGAATAAAATTACACTGCAAGCATCTGCATGCCTGCATCTTTCCATCTTCCGCAGCCACATTCGCACAATCATAAACACACAGCCTGCATCTATAATTAGAAGAAAGGTCTCCCTGAGGCATTTAATAATTTCCTGTGCAACACAAATCAGCATGTGAGACACACATAAGCCCCCCGTGAACAGTCCGAAGTGCTTCCTTCACGCTGCCCCAGGAGGTCAAGAACCTTGCTCGACCCAAACCGCTCATTCGGTCCAATTCCCACAGCCTGGGGTTTGAGATTGTCGGTTGATCAGGTCAGGATCTACAAACATTATTAACAGCTGACATTTTGTATGCGAGAAACTTGGTTTTCTTGGTTTCTTTAGTTGACTTAAAGTAGCAATGTGGAGATTTTAGCGGAATCTAGAGGTGAGGATGAGGAATTGCAACCAACGGCTCACTCCACCCTTCCCCCCTCCCTTTCTAAGCACTACGGCGGCCGACACTGGACTAGGATGTTATCACGTTTTTGCTTCTTTGCCGTATTTCCGAAACACGTTCTGTAGAGCAGTTTGTCCGTTTAGAGCTACTACAGAAACAACATGGAAACAAACAAGAAGAACCGTTACTGGGCTAAACAATATTTTGAATTTAGACTGCGATACCAAGCTCAACCGCTAGATGTCAATGTACCAATACAGTTTGTATGCGACCAAACTACAGGATCCATTCAACAAATTATTTATTTAATAAAATGAACATACAACAAAATTCAACAAATCATTTATTTAATACAATTATTATTAGGGCTGTCACGATTATTAAACAATCGTCTCATCGCGATTGTTTGGCAATGGTTTCAGATCATCGCAATTACTGCACATCTCTATAGAAGACACTAGGGGGAGCTGTAGTGCCTGCATATTACATATTTTAGTGTATTTATTGTAGCTAAAGCATGGTGTGACGAGGGAGGCGTGACGAGAGCCGTGGGAGGAGGAAGCGAGGCCGGGACACGATTGATAATGAGTGTCAGCTGGGCGTCATTCCGGCCTCGTATCTCTCACGGAGGAGATCGGAAGCATAAAAGGACGAACGGCAGGAGAATACGGCGAGAGAGGACCAGGCCCGGACATTAGTTAAGTTTTGTTTAAGTTCGTGTTGCCGGCAGTCGTCCGCGAGGGGCTGCCGGCTTGTTACTTTTGTATTTTTGTTTGTTTGTTTTATACAAGTTTATTTTGTATTTTAGTTTGTTTTATTTTGTTAAATGTTCGCCGGTTCCCGCCTCCTTCCTTCCGTTTTATTGAACCTTATTACACATGGTAATACTTGTAAAATATACCACCACAACACAATAAAAACTAAAGCATATACCATAAAAATAACCTGCAGTACAATTTTATATTATTTAAGCTAATCTCAGTGTGAAAACCAGTCTAGCAAAATTTCATTACCATAGAAGTAAAATTTTATTGTAGTCTTGTGAGAAAATTTTTAATGGTGGCTTCAATTCACTCCTGATCAATTGACTTAATTTACAAGTATTTGGCAGTTGTATTATTGACAGGTAAAAGCCTAAACCTTAAAAATATTTTCTGACGTTTTCCAAGAAAAAAAACATAGTCTTTATATTCAGAACAATATGGCCGTTTCAAAGCTGAATCAAAAATGTATGAGAATTAAATGTCAAAGCTCTAAAACAGATAATTAATCGTTATAATCGCAATGATTTACTAGACAATTAATCGTCAGACAAATTTCATAATCGTGACAGCCCTAATTATTATACAATAAAATAATAATACAAATTAATTTGAACATAAATAGATAAAATATAAACAGTTATATTAATAGACACTAGCCAAACACAGACCGGAAGTTAACAGCAGTCCATGCGCGCGCACGTCCGATGAAACGGTCTATAGATCCTCCAAAAAAATTACACACTGGACTGGACCTTTAAGACATACGAAGACGCAAGCAGCAACATGATTGGTCTGTATAACGTTCAACAATCACCCAACAACTTCCTATCTGGTGTCTATACCCTCAGCTGTTCCCTTTATAGATTACAGCCCCAACAGACAGAGCAAGCCACTGATAACAACCATTACAAGAGCAAAAAAGATACAGCTCCTTCTCAGATCCGAAGGGGGATAATTGCGCTTTTCAAAGGGTCCTCACTAGTAGCGATTAGTGTTGTCAAAAATATCGATATTTCGATAAGTATCGATACTGAAGAATCTGAAACGGTTCCAATACCCATGTCCCACGTATCCATATCAGCTGCGCGTTCCCGCTCTCTTTCTCTTTTCCAACAGTGAGTTAACACACACTGCACGTGAACGCACAACAACAGAGCCCCGCCTCCTCTCACATACTTGACTCGTTTGTGGCAGTTAAATCGTGTTTATGTTAGAAAAGATGGCCAGTCTCAGTAACACATCTGGCGTGGTGCACGCTCGTTACGCTTCCCGTGTTTACCATCGCGATCCATGTGTGTGCGCTGATCAATAATTGTATCCCCTCGTTTCATTCGCCCTGGTTATATGTTGTTTATGTTAGTACAGAGTCTCCGCAACAGTTCTCATGTTTAATGCACGCGTTTCTGTCTTTATGTGCGCTCATCAATGATTTCATCCACTCGTCTCGTTCGCTCCGGTTAATTTGATGTTTGAAATAATGCTGGTGCGAGTAAAGTCTCCGCAACAGTTCTCGCGTGTGATACACGTTTGCACTTCCGTGTTTACCATAGCGCTCTATGTGTGTGCGCTGTTCAATGATTTCATCCACTCGTCTCATTCGCTCCGGTTAAAAGTTGTTAATGTTAGAAAGATGTCCAGTGCGGAGTCTCTGCAACAGTTCTTGCGTTTAAGTTTGCGTTTCTGTCTATATGTGCGCTGATCAATGATTACAGTATGGGCCTATGTGAATAAAAGCCAATTTAGCCAAATAAAAATGTAGGCTATTAACTAACATTAACGAACAATGAATGAGCAATACATTTGTTCAAGTATTTATTAATCTCTTTTAAATGTTAGTTAAAAAATACAACTATTTATGTAAGCTCCCCTGTTGAAAAATCCAGTATATGCTGGGTAAGGTATGTTTTGATCGATGCTGGTTTGATCTTAAACCAGCTAAGAACCATCTTAAATCAGCATATGAACAGTTTAAACCAGCACAAACCAGCAAACCAGCATCAAAACATACCAAACCAGCATAGGCTGTTTTTTTCAACAGGGTCTGGTCCATTAATACTGACAAATACAACTTTGATTTTAAATAGTAAATGTATTCGTAAAATTAACATTAGATTAACAATTAATAAATAATGTAAAAATATATACCTCATTGTCTAGTCTTGTTCAATTTAACTTCAAATAAAATTTAAAAAGGCCTATATTGCTATTGCTTATTAGGGCCTTATTGCTATGGCAGTTTATTCCCCGTGGTATCGAAAATGGTATCGAATATCGATATTTTTTTAGGTATTGAATCGAAGTTAGAAATTCCAGTATCGTGACAACACTAGTAGCGATAAGGAGGAAGGAGACATCTCTATACTTTAATAGACAAAATCAAGAAAAAGAGTCTCAACGCAGCTGTACCTGTTGGCAAGGGTTTGAAGATTTTCAAAGATTTTTCTTTCCGAGGAGGATATCGCATTGTTTAGACTTGACCAGCATGTGTTAGACGCAAGAGCCAAAAGACGTTGTACCTCAGAGCCAATCAGAATGCAGTGTGCAGCACTCTCCAAGCATGCATCTTTCAAAACATCGACACTTGACACAATGTTTACGTGCAGAACTTCCCACATTGACAAAAAACCTTAAAAGATATGGCCATTGTTGCTCAAATGCCTTTCTGTAGACTACACAGCAACAAATAAAAGTGAGGTGGGCGGTTTTTTCCAATTTGTAGTACAAATTCTGTCATCATTTATTCACCCTCATGTCATTTAGAACCTGTATGACTCATTCTTCTGTGGAACACAAAAGAAGACATTTTGAGAAATGTCTCGGTGGTTTTGTGCTCACACAATGGAAGTGAATGGGGGTGAATGTTGTTTGCTTACCACAATCTTCAAAACGTCGTTTTGTCGAGCAAATGTGAACTATCCCTATCATTTCTCAGGACAGTATGCTAGGCATGCACATTAGCGTGAACTTTATAAACGCCGTTTGATCCCACGCAGAACATTTGACGCGCACTACAGTAGCCTACTAAACTCTCAAAATAAGATTGGTGAGTTAGTTCTGTCTGCCGTGGCTAAAAGCGGCCTTGAAAACGAACAATGCCGACAGCTACGAGACAGCTGCCGCGGCTAAAACAGGGCTGTAGGAAAACATGAGGGGGAAAAGTACCCAGAGTCTCAGGAGGACAGAAAATGGCTAAAGGGCTTGCGGATAATGACACGCCTGCTCTTACTGTATGTAACAGATGATTGTTCCACAACGTATAAGAACAGTAATAACAGCTTTTACAATCACCTTCAGTCACATTCTTTTCACCTTCGCAAGGTCTTGAATAGTAAATGACATCCCTCGGTGAGAGACTTCCTCCATCGCCAGCAGCAGAAATATACAGCTGAGCAAAGATGTTATTTGGACACATCTGGGAGAGAGTCCACACTGTAATATGTTGTTCTCATTCCACTGCCACGTTCAGGTGGACGCCTTTCGTTTTCCCAACATATCTAGCGTGCTTTCAGACATATCTAGCCCGCTGACTAATCACAGAGCCAGACGTCTGACAGACGGCGGACGGGCCTGAATGTTAAATACTAACCTCTGACGCTATCATCCAACAAGTACAAGATCCACTAGCAGTCCCTTTACTCAACTTATCTCCACACAAGCTGATAAGGACCAAACCGCGTCATTTCTTAATCGATCAGGCAGATTGGTCCAGAACAACTACTAGTTAAATAAACGGTTGACTTACAACATTAAATAAAATGGGCAATTTTATGTAAATGTTGAGCGTCCCACATGTAATTCACTATTGTAATTCTTCTAGGTGATATAAAGAACTAGTTATTCACTTAAAGGCTTATATTCTGTTCGTTCAAATATTCAGTCTTGAAGGAGCTCGCAGCGTTTTACGAGGTCAAGGTGGCATGTTGTACAAAGCTCTTAAATCCGTCTCGAACCCATCCATGTAATTATGAAGAAAAAAAAACACGACTGAACTTCATGTGTACACGATGAGTGATTCCTGATGTCAACAGTATTAAAATGACCCACAGAGCCATAAGGAAACAAAGGCCTTTAAAATCCTATGGAAACTAAATTAAGCTCGCTCTTATTTAAAAGGGGCAGTACGCCAAAAAAAAAGAGAGGTCACATGTTAGAACTTGTGCAAAAATGCCCATACAACCGTTACCCAAAAAACTATGTTTATAGTTTAAAAAGGAATAAATAAAAGACAAAGTTTACCTCAGAAGACATTCACTAAACAACTGAAGGTTGTATGTATAACTTTTATGATGGATGGATGTGCTTTTGGCAGCACCAGCTTATTTTTTAAATAACTACGAAAATTATATAGACTGTTCAAAGCAACAACAAACAAACTCGCTATTGTGGTCCAAACTTAACTTCCAATACACATCCGCAAAGAATACAGTCCCTGTAGATTATTTCTGAAAACAAGCTAAAGAAATAACAAATAAATGACATTAGCTAGTTTAAGTTCAAAGTCTAGTCGGTTTTATTTTGGGTTACCAGTAGAAAAAATGTTACTTGGCTAAACTCACGGTAAATGCGACAATATTACACGGCCCATTCAAGAAATTGTTTATTTAATAAAATTACTATACAATGCAATATGTGTCCGATGAAACACAGATGATTTTTTTCAGCAAAAGCAATATAAGGCCGTGTTCAGACTTGACTTCTTTTTCGAAGCTGCTAGCATCTGTTTTACATTATAATCCTATGTAGTAAACCGTGTTTTTAAAAAATGTCCCAAGCGCTTTTTCAAACGCCAGCGCCGGCATCTTTCTCTGCAGCTCAGAGCGTCTTTTGAGGTTGAAAAAAGTCCTACTTTTCTGAAAAAAAACGCCCTACGTCAAGCTCCTTTTTCACAGCTAGCCAATGACAGAGAGCTGTCGTTTCTATCACAACATGCGAGGAACGTGATTGGTCGAGAAGGATCAAGCTAAAAAAAAAATGGCAGCCGAAACGCCCTTGGAGATTTCCTTTCAACAACTTCTGATTGCATTTCTAGCAAGAAATTTTAGTTTTTAAACATGTGATTAGTTATTACAAAGACGCTCTCTGTTTATAATTCAAATAGACTTCCGTTGCGCTGCCTATCTGTTTCTAAGTCATGGCGTTCGGCTGCTATTTGTAACCAAACGCTGCCAGCGTTTAGTTTTTTTATAAAAAAGCACCTTTGTCAACTTTTTCTTGTCAAAAAATAAGTCAAGTCTGAGCACGGCCTAAGTGGCCGATCACACAGAACGCATTTTTCATGATTGAAAAAGGCAAGGCGCGCCGTGCTGCTTTTTCGGTTGGCTTTTGAAAAGAGCAGCATGCAGCGTTCTTTACGCTGCTAGGCAACAACCGAAACAGCTGTACTGTCAGTCAAGGA
Organism: Triplophysa rosa; assembly: GCF_024868665.1. Classification (NCBI taxonomy): domain Eukaryota; kingdom Metazoa; phylum Chordata; class Actinopteri; order Cypriniformes; family Nemacheilidae; genus Triplophysa; species Triplophysa rosa. Next base: position 3,752,051 of record NC_079894.1, read on the forward strand.
AAATATCGCCCGAGCTCTCTAGTAGGTGTTTACTGTCATATTAGCAAAAACTTTAAAAGAGGTACAGTGCTCGCCGGTCTGACCTTGCTCGGTTAACCCGCAACAGCCACCACAAGTTTCTCTTGCGTCATTGCAGTCGCCAGACATTTCAAGCAACTGTAAAGTTCCGTGCGAAAAACACGTGAAATGCGAATAATTTAACCTAACAGCCTTCTGTCTGATCGGCCCCTAACAGAGTACATATTGGTTTGTAAATAGTTTGTAACACTAGTATGGTACAATTGGCAAAATTGTGGTACTTTCCAGTCAGGGAAGGGTAATTAGAAGTATGGAGGGACAGCGCATGGGTACAAGTCAAAGGGTTCCATATCCTGAAGTATAGCATGTTTCAACATGTAGACCCATCTATCTGATTAAAAGGCAACTACATTACCAAACATCTCAGGTCACATCACGGTCAATGACATTCCAGAGTGGACACATCGCTAAATGAAATCAAGTAATGCATGACATAACGGTTCTAGCTCACTGCATGTCTACTTTATTTCACAGAAATAAAGGCTAATACACAAGAGATACTTCTATACAAATCTGCTCAGCAACACCTGCAAAGACACGACGATACAAAGTCAGTTTTACTTCCAGGTGGATTAAAAGAATGGTTCATAAAAAAGCTTATTGTGATCAGTGTTGGGTAAGTTACTCTGAAAAAGTAATTAATTACTAGTTACTAATTACATATTCAATAGTGTAATTAGATTACTGTACAAATTACTCTCTCCTAAAAGTATTTAGTTACTTATTACTAATTACTTTCTATATCCTACATCAACCTTGATTAGTTAAGTGATTGAAGGATAGACATGAAACGGCTCTTTTAATTCATTCAAATAAATCATATTAAACTACATAAAGTATTATTATTAACTGACCAAAGTGTTACAAATGTGAGAATTATACATTAAAGCATTCATTTTAAAGTTAGACTTTGAATTGTGATGTTAATTCCACTATTGCACACACATATATTACACAAAGTATTTCGTTTATTACATCAAAAGTAACTGTAATTAAATTACAGAAAAATAAGAGTAATCCCTTACTTTACTTTTTCAAGTGAAAAGTAATTAAAAATACAGTAACTAATTACTTAGTCACCCAACATTGATTGTGATTCATATTGACATTTTTCTAAACTCTCAATAATGTACCAAGGAGAATCCGGGTAAATGTTAAGATTTTTCTCTTTCTGCTTTTTTATCCTTCATCAATCTTCTAAACATCATTTTCAATGTTTTCAATGCATGAAAAGCATCCAACGCGGAGAATTTCTCATGCATCACAGGAAAACATGGCCTTTTAAAGATAACTAAACGACAGAGCGTTCATTTTTGGATGAACGGCTCCTTTAAATCGACACCTTGTTCCCAACTTCAATCATTCTCACACTTCCCCTCCCTCAGTGTGTCCAGCAGCGATGGCCACAACACCCGGTGGCATCCTTTCTCGTTGATGAAACGGTCCTCTAATGTGCCGAAGCGGAGCCCACCGCCACCTGCCCCCCTTCAAGACCCTTCAATTTACTCCCAAGAGCAGGAATGTTAAGTTTCGACTTCAAAGTAAACACTGATGAATGGACTACAAACACAGGCCGCGCGTTTAAGCTCTCGGAGTGTAAATTTGGTGTTCGACATCTCATCCAGATGAAGACTTCCCTGCGGATGTGAGCGCCAACTCTAATTAGGAATATTCTCCCAGAAAAAGAATGCCGGGAAGAGACGAAAGAGAGAAAATGAGAGAGAAGAGAAAACGCGGACGGAAAGGTGGGGGTGTACGAACAGACAAGTAGGAATAAGCAAACAAAAAGACTAATCCAGTTACTGGATGACCCTTCCCCCCCGTAAAGAAAAGAAGACAAAGGGGTTTTGTGAAGTAGAACTTGAAGAGGGTGGGCTGGAGATACAGGGGGAGCGGTGGCCCATGCCTCAGATCTAAAGATAGGACCGTCACACACGCACACACGGCGGGGGCTTCTCTGGTGGGACGGTGCTTCATTCAAGAGGTTTAGGGAGTAGGCGGCCATTGAAGACATTCCTTAAGCGGCTCTACCTGATTTTCTTTAATAAACTCTACGACGGAGTTCCCTTTTATCCTTGCTGGTGTCAGATTTGCAGAAGACAAACCAGTGCAGTTTTCTAGTCATTAGCAAAGAAGAAAAACAGTAAACGAGCTTTTAAGATTCACCGATTAAGCGTATGCACATTAAACAGCTCTATTATGAAAGTGAACCTACATCAGGTTCAAAGAAAGATTTCCCTAACAACTCGTCAAGACTACATCATAACTATGGAAGGCAAAATGAAATAAACGCAAGATAAAGGAAAAATGATTTCACTTATTTTTTTATTTTAAAGCGAACTAATTTTGCGTCATTCCACCAGAATGCAATGTTCACCTTGGTCAAGGATGTAAACTACGTATAACCAAGATAACAAAGCAAACCAGAGATAGTCTACAGTACAGCAGACGTGACCACACGGACTAACAGAGAAACAAAGGAGTGTTCCCTCTGATAAGATTCAACTGGTTTGAAAATGAACTATGACCTATACGTCATCTATCTTTCACAGCCCTCGCTAGCACGCCAGCTGATTTTACTGTGGTGGTGTAACACGGGGCATATGGAGAAACCAGCATTGGGCCAATTATCCAACACAAAGACTGGAGGAATGTCACAACAGAGTGCAGAATTTGCTTTGTTATTCCTCGGGAGGAGATCGTGTTTGGACAGGAGAGACGAAAGGAAGTGACTCCGATTACAATCGTGGCTTGACATTTTCAGGACGCCGGAAACCAAAGTGACCCTTGGTCGACTAGTGTCCATGTTTTAAATGAAGAACAATGATGCAGAATGCCAGAATGCATGGGAAATCTTTTGAAGACCTTCTTTATCCTTTTAAAAAGATTTGAGCTAAAATGAATTTTTCATCATTTATTCACCCTCATGTCAAACCTGTTTGACTTTCTTCTGCAGAACACAAATGAAGAATGTTGGTAACAGAACAACATCGACTCCATTGACTTTCATTGTACGGACACAAAACCACCAAGACATTCCTCAAAATATCTTCTTTTGCGTTCCACTGAAGATAGACTCGTATGCAGGTTTTGAATGACATGAGGGTGAATAAATGATGAAAGAGTTTTTTATTTTAAGGCCCCTTTAAACCTGTACATGAAAATGAATTCGTGAGCACTGCATTTATCGTTCACCAAAACCAAAAGTGCCCAAAAGTGACATTAAATGTTACTGGCATAGCGTTTTTACTTCTCTTTACCAGCCAATCAAGAGGAGGGTTGAATACCTTATATAGGACGATGTAAACAGAGCTAAATTAAGTTGAATGCGATGCGAGATATTGCTGAGGTGTTGATTCAGAGGCCTTTCCTTATACAGGGCAAGACTCCACCCGTCTCGTAACCTATTTCTAGATGCATTCAACTCCCTAAATGCGTATGACAAACCAAAATAATCTGGTCATGAATGATTTCTGCAAGGTCGGCATAAAAAATCATGAGTCATGAAATCCAAGCAAAGCCACGTTAATGTGAACCACAAATCAGGTTTAACGAAGCGTAATAAATAAAAACGTAGAGATTTACCTTTATCTTTTGATATTTTGGAACTAAATCGATACAACAATTGAAGCCAGAGTGCAATAATAAACCCTTGCGATTGGTTGCCAAACAGCATTTTTTTACACTTGGGATACAAATAGCCAGAGGATATAGTTTGTTTTATACCTGACAGAAAGGATCGAGTTTGTTTGAACACCACAACACAGGAAACCATAGAGTTACTAAAGCCTTGGACTAAAACAACTATTTGTCCAGTCACACGAGCCATGATGTTTTCTCAAGAACATGATATTTCCCCGAACCTTAACTTCCTAATATAAGCCAGATTCAACAACAGAATATGAAAACATCCTAAATGTCGACCCTGTTTAATACTGCATTGAAGCGCGTATTTTTTTTATTTTGGCAAAAACACTTTGCACAAATTAAAAACTGACCTATTCGCCACAGCCACCTATCTTTTAAGCAACGACACATCATGTAAAACTCTTGAATACATCATTCTCACTTACAGGTTACTAGCTATGCGACGCTAGGTCAGGCATTTTTCTCTCAGAACTTTGCTTTAGTATTAAATCGTGCTTTACTAAAAGATAATTTGCTATCGCTGTCGCCTGAGGGAGGGTATTTTCATAAAGCATGAAGCAGCTGTGAAGCTCCAGCATCTGTTGATGGTTTGCCTGAGAAACCGTTGAAGGCTAACGCACGCACTGAGGTTTTCTCGTCGTGTTGGGATAACAACGTTTCTTCCCCCATCTGCCCTGCGAAGCTCTGTTTACGTGTGAAAACAGCTGTATTTGGCAACTCGCAAATCGGCGAGCAGAGAGATCGGTTTCACACTTCAATAACTGGATGCAGCGCTTTGAAGAACTCTTTGTAGGAAAATGACAGAGCGTAGGGCCTGACATCGGATATCTTTTTAAAGAGCGTGTTTCAAGTCGAGATGTCAGTGAACAACACAGCTGCTTCGTTGCACGATCGTGGTATTTTAAAGTTAAATAGTGTCATCCGAACCTGAATTAACAAGATGGCTTTAAAGCCTCGTACAACACTCCCAAACGCCTGCTGATATTAGCACGTTCACAAGGCGTGTCGGGCTGAATGATACGTGAACCTGTTGACCTGTAGCCGTGGACTATCAGGATACATCGGAGAGCGCTGATTTTATTCGGTTTTGGCAACGCAGGTTTCAGCGCTGGCATCCACCCAGCGGTCATCAGCAATACGTCTAGTGAGTATTTTCCTGATTCTGATGGATTGAGAATAACCCCACCGCAATCTCATTCACCTGTGTGAGCATGCGTTCAGGTGGTCACATTTACAACATGAATGGTGTCTCCATCACACTCTAAGCCCGGATCAAAACAATGAGGTATGACACTACATATGATTGATTCGGACAATAAAGTGCTGACAGAAAGAAAACAAGGCCTTTTGCAAACATGCCGTCACCGGCCTGGAGTTTAAATGCGTGCCGTCACCTGCAAAGACTTTAAAAAGGAGGCGCATTGGTACTTGAGTACATACATGCCCTATCAAAGATGTGTGAGAATAGCCAAATCCACATGAGATGAGTGCTGCAAGCAGGTGGAGCCGAGAGCATTGAGCCTTTAAAGCCTTATGGGTCTGAAAGTCGAAAATACTAAAAAACGGTATCTGCGGGAAGGGTTCCTTAAAACACACTTTCAAAGAGCTATACAACTACAGTAAATATAAAGTTGCTCCTCTATAAGAGGAATCATGCAAAGCGATCATTCGTACAACAATATAAATTCTATCATCGTTTGTTCATCCTCAAGTGGCTCAAAACCTGTATGCGAGTCTTTCTTCTGCACAACACAAAAGAAGATATTTCAAGAAATGTCTCAGTGGTTTCGTGTCCGTACAATGGTCGTCAATGGGGGTCAATGTTGTTTGGTTTCCGACATTCTTCAAAATATCTTCTTTTGTGTTCTGCAGGAAAAAAAGTCACACAGGTTTGAAACTTGCAAGAAACAAGCAAAAATAGAAATGACCCTCAAATATTTCCCAAGAAGCGCCTTAAAGTAAAAGAAGCACTACAGCGGTATGTCAAAGCCATCACCATTACATACTAACAGACAGGCTCATTTATGCCAAACTAGCGTTAAATCCCCAGAGCTTAACTTCAATGTGCTTCGGTAATTTGTTACGGTACTAAACGGTGAGGCCCGAAGCAGCAAACACTGGCCCCGTAGGGCCGATTCCACGAAAGCCATACGTCCCCATCAGACGGCTTTTCTGATATGCCACGCAGACTCAGTGTGAGCTTTCTCGTGACATGTTTGGACAATCTGCCAAAGACGAGTGGCTCACGATGGCTTTAACACCAGGAAATGAGGGGGATTCTGCAGTTTGTCCACCCTGGGTGGTCCGAGTCTCAAATCCTGCCCCTATTAGTGCCACCACCATGTCACCACCTTCTCACATCAGCATTGCAAATGTGTGGAAACAACAACGAGCTTGTCAACAAAATGGAAATAAAACACACACTTATCTTAGGTTAAATTTGCTACGGTGATGCAATTCCAAACAAATTCACTATCGAGTGCCAATATACTCTCAATGGGACAAACAGCAATAGCGCGCTGACAGCTGGAGCACAACAAAATCATGCCGTTACACGAACTGGTTTCCCACACCGAGATCATACCTTCCAGAGATTAACAATAGGTTCGAACCAGATAACACGCTCTCTCCTTCCAACCCCCTGAACTCAGATTGGTGTAATTTGGACCATCTGGTTCCTCTTCAGAAATGACAAGTTCTTTGAGGGAGTTTGGGAAAAGACCTCGGAGGGATGAGAGACGAGGAAACGTTCCCGTTCCCACACTGCTACCGCTCACCGTCCCCTCTTATACGAGGAATCGAGAGAGCGAGAGAGATGGGACAGTAAAGTGACAAAGAGAGGAAGTAAACAAGAGCGAGGGGAGGGGGTTAAGAGCAAGAAAGCAAAGAGATGAGGGCACTTCATCCCAATGCCAAGAAAACCAGGGTCATCATCCGACCAGTTCTACTGTCGAAGTTCCTCAGAGAGAAGTAATCCATGACATTTCTAACGAAAGTCAAAATTAGAAATTGAAACTGAGCTCCATCACAAACTTAGAACATACGGTACACTACGTACGGTACTGAAGTTTATTTGCACGTAAGTGGATCATGTGAGGTTTAAAATAGTAAACAACACAAACGCTGAAACAAATACAACTCTGACTACACAGACGACACAAAGAGCGTGCTGTGGATTCTGCTTCATCTCACCAAGGGAGGAAACAAGGCACGATAAGCGCCATTCACACGCTCAAGTTAATGAATCGCCAACTGTTACAGTTCATCAGATGAAAGGAAATTCTTGCCCTCCACAAATTCTCCAGAGTGCGGCTTGAAAACGACATTTTATCTAAATGTCGCCCATTCGGCGATTTGAAGATAAACTCGGACACAATGCAAACCTCATTAAACTCTAGCTATTTTTGCTATGCTAACTTGAGCGCAATTCAAGCTTGATCTCATGGGACTTCTTAACTATTTAACAAGCTGGCTAACTCGTATGAATTATTATGAGGGGATTTGTACAGAAACATACAATTATTAGAAAAAAGCAGAGGTAGTTGAATATTTTTCAAGCATTTGTACTTTATGAGAGTTTTTTACTTTGACTTCACTACATATAGACCACTTTGCAAGACAACAATTGTCCAGAAGAACTACCGTTTTTTTATTTATTTAGTAGTATTTCTTAAATCTTGCATTAATACTTTAACCTTACAGACATTTGTTTAAAATTTTAAATCGGTTATAAATATTTTGTTGGTTGGTTGTATTTTGTTCAAACATGTTTTAACTAAAACGGGAAGTTCTTCAGGACCAGCGTTGTTTATGTCATCCAAAGAGGTCTATAAAGCATTTCTCATACTTTTCCTCCACTACATTTCACATTTTTACATGTTTTGTCACCTTTAATACGGTTCTTAAGCACATTAAAAATCTAGTACTTTCCCACTTTCAAAAGGAAAAATACTCAAGCACAATCTCTAGTACTTTCTTTTACTTAAAGAAATAGTTCACAGAAATAGATCTTGCTTTGTGAAAATGCAAAAGAAGATCATTTGAAGAATGTTGGTAACCAAAAACCGTTGGTCCCCATTCACTTCTATTGTATGGACACAAAACCAATGCAAGTGAATGGGGACCGACATTCCACAAAATATCTTCTTTTGTGTTCTGCAGAAAAAAGAAAACCACACAGGTTTGAAATGACAACAGGGTGAGGAAATGACAGAATTTTTATTTTGAAGGTGAACTGTTCCTTTAAGTATTAAAAGGAATTATGCTTTAAAATGTAGTGAAGTAACATTTTTTTCAAGCTTTTCATAAAGCACAGATATTTAAAAATATACTGTCCACTTGTGGCAAGAATGACTTCTAGACCTCACTTCACGGAGGCGAATGCATATAACTAAAACACTCAAATGAGATCGCACAAATTCAAATGAATGAACCACCTCATAAAATACTTCAAATTCTCAAATTGTGTTGCAGAACTGTACAACCACAGAAACGTACTCTGACAGACATCTGGCACTCAAGTAAAAGTAAAGTATGACACAATGTTGCAGAAGTTATGCTTGAAAATCCCTCTGGGCTCAGTCTGTCTGTCAAGCAGACTCATTTAAAACAAGCGTCATAAAAAAACTCCAATTATAAGCTGACCTGTCTTCAACCAAGCTGCATCTATATTTGCCTCTACAAGTTCACAATCACATGCGTACGATTTTCATGATCTAGCGTCTGTGTGATGATTCACATTGTTGTGTTTAGTCTCATTCTGGGAACGTGACAGGCCAGCCAGAACTAGTTAATGAAGAGAGAGTACAGCGTTCATGATCCCATCTGATCCCTGGGGTTTTTAGAAACGCTCCTTGCTAAATCTCCCCCGAGAGTCAGCTAGGCCAGACCGAATCTCCACGTTCTCATAGGACTCTAAGCGGTGTCAGGTTGAGACATGCCTGTTTCCGCTTCGACCGTCCCAGCGAAGAAAGAATAAACATAAAAGCCATCAAAGCAAGGGAACAAAAAATAAAAGCTTGGGACGTCTTGTGGGTTCCCACCTACAGAGTTGCGCTGGGAAAAAACGAAATACAGAGCACACACAAATAAACATGTGAACTACAAATGTGAATTTGGGTTCCAGATCTTTGTTAGAGATGCAAAAGAGGTCTGTGTGTCCACTTCAGCCCATCACAAGTGACCATATAATGGCTGGAACACACTACAAGACTTTTAAAATCGAAACAGGTTTTTTTTTTTTAAACGAGACATCACTTGCAGACTTTTTGAAAGTTTCAGATAGAAACACACTAACTGATCAAATCTGCAGACTGGCACAGACTTTCTGCAACAAGTCTAGACTGAAAATCTGAGCAAAAGTCTTGTAGTGTATTTTAGCCTTAAAGGTCAAGTAATTACAGACCCAAGATGTTCATCATGCTAAACAAAATCGCCGGACAACCGTTCTCAAAAACACTAAAAGGGAATATTGCTTCTTTTTGTTCGGGCAAGGCACGACAACTTTCATTTGAACTAATCTGGCGAATTTCTGGCGGGTTTATCTGAACAAGGGAAGATGAGGGAGATGTCGAATCGGTTCAAATCCTTAGTAAAACATATAAATATCCACCCAAGCAGCGAATGACCTGCACGAACGATATCTCAAAGCGCAAAAAAACCAACAGGTATTGTTCTGGCTTTTGTTAAAACTAGTAAGTTTGTATTAGCACCTGTTGTATTATTGCTCCTGTATGACATATCGCTTATTGCTCCCTGAACTTTGGATAAAAGCGTCTGCTAAATGACTAAATGTAAATGTTATTGAGGACAGAGGTGTTCTTGCTTTCCCAAGCCCGAGTACTTCTGACACCATTTTTAACGAGACAATTTAAATGTAAACTAACTACATCAACAAATACCAAGTGAAGTAGGAGGCCAAAGAGTGAACAGACCTGTTAGAGGCCACGTGCTAACAAATGGGTTGAAATCAGTCAAGAGTGCGATGGGGCTTTAACAGAGAAATCACTTCCTGTCCTATTGTACAAAGTCACACATCTTATTGACACACCGATCACAGACGTAATTATTCGCTTCATTCGGTGATCAGTAATGAGGGGTCTTTCCTTTGGATTGAGAATGAGAGGCCACGTAGGTCATGGCTGGTTGAGACGGTGCTAATTGGTTATGTTAATGCTCTTTTCCCACAGCCAGAAGAAAACCTCCTCCTGCAACCCAAAGGTTTTGCTTAGGCTGGCAGAAATTAACTTCATCTGTGAACTCAAGACCGCAGAGGAAAACATGAAGAGGTCACTGCATGTCAAGTTTAAAACCGATGGTTGTTTCCCCCTTTTACGGTTTCATTGCATTAAAAAAAACTCAGAATTATTGACGTGTTGTTTTAGTTCATCTGTTCCGTTATTCAAGTGTTGCGCTTACATTATTTGACTAACTTTACACCCCTTACAAAAATAAACTGTGGTTTTACAAAAGTAACAAGGGCTGCACGATCATTATCGCGGTACTAGTGTTGTCAAAAATATCGATATTTCGATAGTATCGATACTGAAGAATCTGAAACGGTTCCAATACCCATGTCCCACGTATCGATATCAGCTGCGCGTTCCCGCTCTCTTTCTCTTTTCCGACAGTGAGTTAACACACACTGCACGTGAACGCACAACAACAGAGCCCCGCCTCCTCTCACATACTTGACTCGTTTGTGGCAGTTAAATCGTGTTTATGTTAGAAAAGATGGCCAGTCTCAGTAACACATCTGGCGTGGTGCACGCTCGTTACGCTTCCCGTGTTTACCATCGCGATCCATGTGTGTGCGCTGATCAATAATTGTATCCCCTCGTTTCATTCGCCCTGGTTATATGTTGTTTATGTTAGTACAGAGTCTCCGCAACAGTTCTCATGTTTAATGCACGCGTTTCTGTCTTTATGTGCGCTCATCAATGATTTCATCCACTCGTCTCGTTCGCTCCGGTTAATTTGATGTTTGAAATAATGCTGGTGCGAGTGAAGTCTCCGCAACAGTTCTCGCGTGTGATACACGTTTGCACTTCCGTGTTTACCATAGCGCTCTATGTGTGTGCGCTGTTCAATGATTTCATCCACTCGTCTCATTCGCTCCGGTTAAAAGTTGTTAATGTTAGAAAGATGTCCAGTGCGGAGTCTCTGCAACACTTCTTGCGTTTAAGTTTGCGTTTCTGTCTATATGTGCGCTGATCAATGATTACAGTATGGGCCTATGTGAATAAAAGCCAATTTAGCCAAATAAAAATGTAGGCTATTAACTAACATTAACGAACAATGAATGAGCAATACATTTGTTCAAGTATTTATTAATCTCTTTTAAATGTTAGTTAAAAAATACAACTATTTATGTAAGCTCCCCTGTTGAAAAATCCAGTATATGCTGGGTAAGGTATGTTTTGATCGATGCTGGTTTGATCTTAAACCAGCTAAGAACCATCTTAATCAGCACATGAACAGTTTAAACCTACACAAACCAGCATCAAAACATACCAAACCAGCATAGGCTGGTTTTTTCAACAGGGTCTGGTCCATTAATACTGACAAATACAACTTTGATTTTAAATAGTAAATGTATTCTTAAAATTAACATTAGATTAACAATTAATAAATAATGTAAAAATATATACCTCATTGTCTAGTCTTGTTCAATTTAACTTCAAATAAAAATTAAAAAGGCCTATATTGCTATTGCTTATTAGGGCCTTACTGCTATGGCAGTTTATTCCCCGTGGTATCGAAAATGGTATCGAATATCGATTTTTTTTAGGTATTGAATCGAAGTTAGAAATTCCAGTATCGTGACAACACTACGCGGTACCACCAAATCCTATTGTAATCGAGCTGGCTGCGATATGCAATGTGTCGATATTTTTTTAATGCGTAGCTTGTCCGTGAAGCACGTCTCTGGGATCAGTAGGAAATGCTGCTCGATCTAAAAGCAGTGCGAGTTTGAGTCGCTTATAATGTGCATTTGAAAAAGCAACACCCGTCAAACACGATCGTTATAAATATACTTCATTATCATAAAAATACCTGATGAGGCTTGAGTAACAGTGATAAAAAGATGTTCATAGGCATTTCCTAGATTCTAGAACGTGTTATGGTCTTCTTCTGCAGTGCGTATTTGGAGTTTCCGCACGAGAGCGCCCTCTGGCTTTCGGATGCAGCAGCATTTTCCCGTACTTCACTCAAAAGCTGCGCATAAATCACGTGATGTTTATCGTCGGCTTATCGCGACAGCCCAGTTACCAAAGTTTAATTACAATAATTGTTGTAAGATCAGTCCATCAAAACCTAAGGGTCTTTGAAAAGTCAAACCCAACTTTCGAGCACGTAGGAATGAGTTAGAAATGTAAAGTTAAAAAGTCATTTTGAACCATGTCGATTAGGAACGTGGAATTATTATCGCCTCCAGCTATCAAATACAGCTTTTAGTTAGCAAGACTGTTTCACATCTGTGGAGATCAGATGCGCGTGTGTGAAATCTACATCATACATAACACTCGTGACGCGCGCACGCGGGGAGTATTTTGCGCGTAACGCAACGCAAAGCAAAGTCGCTTAACTTACCCAGGTGAAGGGTCAGATTGATGGAGTGAGGGTACTGGATGCCCGCTAACATATTCTGGCTTTGCCACCAGGTGGTATCCGCTTGGTTGTTGTAGTCGGTGAGAAACGCAGCGTCGTGATGCAGTCCGGGGTCCCCGGCATCGCAAATGTGGCACGATTTGGTGACCCCCGTTGCCCCGGTCTGCACGCAGTACTCTTCGGGCGGAGTGCCGCAGGTGTTGGTGGCCACCACGGTCACGTTGAAAGCGGCGTTAACAAACTCCGGCATGCAACGTTGAGGCCGATTGTCCTCGTCTATACATTCATCCATAGCTCCGTGACTGCCCGCTGCCCACAAAGTCAATAATATCAAGTAAAAAAGTACCATTGTGTCCTCTCGTTTGCGCGACTTTAAATACCTTTATCGTCTCGAATCCCCGCAGCCTTTCAAAGTTTGCGGTAACTCGCCAGCTACCGTGTTTGCGGGTTTATAAATAAACCATGCGGGAAATAGTGGCGCTGGCTTTTCCTCCGCAAAACGTTCGAGCTGCTCTCAACTTCTCTCGTGCAAACGTCCACTTTATTTGAGCTTTGTAACCCCAGCCATGGGGGGAAAAGTTTAGGAGAAAAGGAGCTATATCCGACTACACCCTGGCAGCCAGTGCGCAAGTCAACGAACTTCCAAAAAAAAAATCTCTGCGCCGTCTACTTCCGCCTGAAGGATGCTTTGATGGACCGCCGACCCGCTAAACAAGGCAAGTCCGAATGGACGGGGAGACGTGAGTGGGCGTGGCGTGAGGCGTTGTATTATAATAGGTCAGTTTTTGACTGAACTGGGTGGGCGGGGTCAAAATCTCATACTTAACAGATCCTCAACGAGGCGAATCGAACGGTGGACTCGCCACAAACTATCCGTAAAGAGATCAACAGATTTTGATTCGTCGTCAGATAATATGTGAAAAGAACATCTGATTCACCAGATCACCCTTAATCGTGTCTTAAAAACCCAAGAAAACACCGGCCCTTTAAAACGGGCTGTCCAGATAGATGGCAACTTACATTTTTGTGATCTTTACCTTCACATGAGTTCTAAAAACATCTCTTCCGGATGAATCTCCCGTGCTATGAATAGGCCTAACTAAAGGAAGATAGCTGTTCCTTGCAGTTAGCGGTGGGGTCAAAGAGCAAGGTTATATATACTTCACCAGTCAAGGGTGTATCCAAAATTTTGAATAGCTTAGTGACTGCGTATTAATATTCTACCAACATTGTTTCAAAGATAATAGATAATAGATAACCAACACACAGCTCCCTCCGCTCTTTCTCTTTCCTCTCCGTTATAAATAAGGGGAAAGTATGAAACGTTCATCTTTTTAACAGAGATTTAAAATAAAACAAGGAGAATTTTTGTATTGTATGTGCATTGAATGAAAGCCTAATTATTTACTAATAATGAATGGAATATACAGTATATATAATATATGTATAGATACAGTACATACTTTATATATTAAAAATATATCATTTTACAGAATTTTTACAGATTTTGCACATAAATGTGTATTTTTACAGATTTTTTTATTTAATTTTTAATTACAGAAAAAGACTGCAAATTCACAAGAAAACAGGGGAAATGTGATTTTACAGGGAAAACCCGTTGTTTTACAGTTTATTTCTGGCGCCCCAGCTGCAGCCAGCTGCCAGAAAATTTCCGTTTTTTTAAACAAGATTTCATTTTTTTACAGTTTATTTGTGATTTTTTTTTCAAAAACTATAAAATTACAGAACAAGACAACACATTTACAAGAAAAATGGGTAAATCAATTTAATATATATCCTTATATCCTATAAATCTACTGAAATAAAATATATTTTACGGTATATTTCTGTTTTTCCAGTTTACAGAAAATGTACGTTTTTTTAAGGATTTTTTTACAGTGTAGGCTCACAATCACTTCACACTGCAACTAAATCATGTCTCTATTTAAAATAACATTTTATAAGTACATTTATACTTTGCCACTGTGCATATAGCTTGATTTGACTGCCCACAACATTCAGAAATACTAAGTCCTTGATAAAACATAAATTCATAACAAATTAGTCAAATAAAATGAATAAATAAACAAGCAAACTGGCCACTGTGGTATGAAATGAGCACAACTATCTCATTACCAGTAAACAACACGTTCATCATCTCCAGTGTTGACAATGAATTAAACATTAGTTGAGATAATGTTATTAGGATTAAATCAAAAAGCTTTATTTGGTAATCAAAGAAGTATTGGCATTAAACACAACAATTAATCAGTTTCCAGCTGTGACGATTCATTTGGCTAATGTCTCTAAATGGTCTCTTGTAAACAGATACACAGTGGTCAATAGATCTGCAAATCTACCTCACAAAACCATAAGCCAAATATTAATGATATATAGGCAAGTTACACAATGTGCCACAATACTCAGAATTTTTTTTTATACATTTTAAACTGAATTTTGACGTTCTAGCAAATAAAACCTTTCACCTCGGGCATTGAGTTTTAAACTTAGCTACTGTCTGTCCATCCATCGGCATAGTTTCAGTGTCACTGCATCTAGTACAGGACAAATGACAGTTAGATATATCCCCATGTCAAAATGAGAGATGAGTTCTCAACACTTTGTCAAAAGCTCATTCCAGCCCCTCATACTGAAGCAGTGCTCGGTTGCCTCAGGCATGCCCAGAATATGCATTATCTCACTACTACTGTACCTCTACAACGCTGAACACATTCATCAGCAATTGTTCTCTAAAAGGACATAGTTGCTCCAGGATACAATATCTTACATAGAGGAATAAACATAAACCATGTTCTGCCCATAGAAATCCCTGCATTCTCTGGATTTTTGTGTAAATTACATCTGAAGGCCACCATCAGACGTAAAGACTACATTTATATTTGTTCACAAAGAAATTCCTGCAGTTTATATTTGCAGTTATAATTCCAGTCACAAAACTGTATTGATTAATTTAAGTAAAAATTGTCATATTTATAAGCTATATTAAGCCACAAAAAACCTTTGTGGTTCTACGTCTCCCCCTATGGGCAATCATTAGCAATGCTTCTGCCCAAGCTAAACATTGTAAAAGATATGATTGTTATTATATACAGTGTTAGGCAAATTACTCTGGAAAAGTAATCAATTACTAGTTACTAATCACATATTCAACAGTGTAATTAGATTACTGTACAAATTACTCTCTCCAAAAAGTATTTAATTACTTATTACTAATTACTTTCTATATCCTACATCAACCTTGATGAGTTAAGTGATTCAAGCATAGACATGAAAGGCTCTTTTCATTCATTCAAATAAATCATATAAAACTACATAAAGTGGTATTATTAAATGACCAAAGTATTACAAATGTGAGAATTATACGGTAAAGCACGGATTTTAAAGTTAGACTTTGAATTTGGATGTCAATTCCACTATTGCACAAACACATTTTACTCAAAGTATTTAGTTTAATTACATCAGAAATAACTGTAATTAAATTACAGAAAAAATTAGAGTAATCCCTTACTTTACTTTTTCATGGGAAAAGTAATTAAAATACAGTAACTAATTACTTAGTAACTAGTTACACCCAACACTGATTATATAGTATAAAAATATAATAATGCTTACAAAAGATAAGTGAATTACATTCTATTATTTAGGCTACATAATAAACAGCACTAACTACCAAAAAATAAATATGTTTGGGGGTATTGTGGCGTACAAAAAAAGCCCATTTTAAACTGTCAAATGATGTTATCGTGGTGATTAGTGATGAGCTCAAATTAGACGCAGAATAAACCGAAATCGATAAATGGACGTGCAGGTGCTCAGGTCACCTAGGGGAGCGAGTGATGCGCGAGACCAGGATAAGTCAATTCACGCTACTGTACTAACCTATACCTGACACGTTCAATACTGCTTTCAGTTGTTACAGTTAGGGAACATGTGTTTATACAATTTATATAGACTTGGGACTCAAGAGGACATTTCCAACCCAAGTTAAAGCAGGGAGACGAGAGTAGCCCAATGGATGCAAGGTTTGATCATGTTTTTGTGCACGTTGGATCTGTCATCAGTTCTCAATAAAGTATAATGCTGACTTCAACAGCTCTTTATTAAAACACATTACAGACCTACACTTACTGTGACATGAGAGGGTTTGGTCTTAACTGACGTCAGAACACTTCGTCTCAACCTTTTTGACAATAAAATATTGTACATCTTGGAAGATTATTAGAAAGTACATTAAAAATAAGAAACACTGCCCTGGGTGAACTGCCCTTCACGTGAGATTTTTTTTCAGATAGACCCTTAAGATCCAGAATAGACCCCTGAAAGCCCAGATCAAAGCCCAGACTATAAAAAATCATATCAATAACAGACAACTGTATCAAGCCATGTTTAAAAGTAGGGTTCATATTCGGTGTAAATTCCGCCCCCCCCCAAAATGCTAAACTTTCCATAATTTTATCATTTCAGTTGAAGGAGGGCTTATAAGACTATAGGATAAATTTACTGGTCCAGCTAAGGATATGATGTAGTCATTTTTACCAGATTTGTTATACCATGACACAGGCCAAATGTGCCTCCTGTTACAGGACATTCTAATCTCCTTTTTGTAAGTGTTAAGAATGAATAGTTACTGTATAATATTTACATTTTTTAAATGCCCTAAAATTTCCCTCACTTTACCCTGCAACTGCATTTCAATGAAGTATTACTAAACAAGTATTATCTAAAAAAGCCGTAATATTTTATGCCACATTGTAATTTTAATGCATTTCTAAAAAGGGACTTGAATGTAATTTAGTCCCGTTTTTAGGTGACCTCATTTTGCCCATTCAGTCCTTACAAGTAACCAGTAAAACATATATGTTGATTTTATTTAATTAATTTAAAAAACACTGTGAACAGGGTGGACACAACGTAACAGGTTGTAAATAACAGGAGTGACATTTTATGCTAAACTCTGCCATTTCGACACATATGGTTGGTGAACAACACGCTAGCACATGGTGACTTCAGAGGAAGATTTTTAACATGTTTAATAACCATATTTCTCAAGATTACAAAAAATATTGTTTCCTCTAAGCGTAACAGAGAGGACATGTTATGCTTTAGCACATCAGTGAACCATTTGAATGTTGAAAAAACTTACTCTGATCCTTGTCTGCTTCTGAGTACATATTAATTATCTAAGACAAGTTTTATTATAATCTCATTTTTAAACAAAATATTCCACATATGTCTTGGGGACTCAAATGGCACCAAATAATAGGAATGAGCCGTAGGTGTAATGCTGATTGCTGATACAATCATCAAAGAAACGGACAAAAAATATATATTTGTAGTTTCAGATGTCCTAAAAAGTTCTGCACTTATTTCATAACATGAAAACATTATTTGTAGGTTAATGTCTGACTAATATGAAGAACATTTGTGTACACCTGTCACTATCTCATCCATGACAACCCCATGCACAGGCTAAACATTGACTAAAAGCAGCCCAGGACGTGCAGTCACTTGCTCGAGTCAACAAAAATAAAACTGTCACAAACTATTCAGAAAACATTTAACTAGAGGAATTATTTTATTGAAATGCAGCACGTTTGACAACTTTACATCATAGAACCAGCAAAACAAAATAAAGAAAGTACACACAAATGTGGTTGCTTACAAATTAGCATTCATGTTTAACCACAAAATATCTGTAAACTGCCACTATGACAGTCAACTGGTTTTATAGCAACTAAAGACAAGTTACATCCATGGACTCATGCTCAGACAGACAGCTTTAAAGGCCACCTCTATAACCACCCCTGTTTCCCCCCCGGCCACCTCTGAACCCTCCTCCTCCTCCATACCCTCCACCTCCCCCATATCCACCCCCGCCACGATACCCTCCTGACCCTCTATAGCCGCCCCCGCCACCCTGGTAGCCTCCTCTTCCACCCTGATATCCTCCACCTCCTCTTCCACCCTGATATCCTCCACCCCCTCTGTATCCTCCACCAGACCAGTTTCCACCACCACCACCACCTCCTCTGTATCCTCCTCCACGGCCCCCGTAGCCTCCACCGCCTCCAAAATCCATACGAGCCATCTTGGGTGGTCGTGGACCATCTCCAAAGCTGTAAAACAGAGATGAAGGTCGACACATAGTTACACATAATTATACAAGATTATCTCTAATTCTAAAGGCATTCATTCACACCTAAAAGAAAAACATTGAAATGCATGGCTTTGATTTTCTTACCGTGGGTTATTGGCCATGAGGTTTATACCCGCTGAAGAGGGTCTAGACACAAGCCGCATGACATTCAGCAAATGCTCATTGGTAGGATCCAATTTTCTGATGTATTCTGGGTCTTTGGTCACCTCCACAACCAGGGCTTCAAAAGCTGCCCTCAGCGCCACCACACCAGCCGCTACATCATGGTGAATCCTGAACTTGATCCTACACACGAAAAGATTTCTATTGATGAACAAGTTTTAAGCACTTTTAGTTTACTTTAAATAATAATGGGCTCTATCTTTAAGAAACACTTTTAAAGGGATAGTTCTGATGAACACAACTACCATAGTAGGAAAAAAAAACATTGGTAGTCAAAAGTGCCCCAGAATGGTTTGCTGTCCTACATTCTTCAAAATGTCTTTTGTGTTCAACAGAACAATAAAAATAATATATAGTATATTTCCTACTATGGGAGTCAATGGGGGGCAAGATCTGTTTGGTTAAAAGCATTCTTCCAAATATCTTTCTCTGGGTTCATAAGAACAAAGACATTTATACACATTTGGAACAACTCGAAGGCGAGTAAATGATGACAGAATTTTCATTTTTGGGTGAAGTGTCCCTTTAACTTCAAAACTGAAATTTACAACAACAATTCTGCACCTGGCATTATTGATCGTGGCTGAAGCTTTGTCAAAATGTACCTGCCGAATAGGCAACTGTGCTCCTGAAACACTTTGTGGTTAAGCTTTAAGAAACACATACCACTCATCAAGTTCAACAATATCTCCATTGGATGTGATCTTCTTCGAGCCAAACAGAATGAGCTGCAGAGGACTGACAAGAGTCATTCCTTTAGCAGAGATAGCTCGGGTTCGGATCTGCAATTACAAAAGCGAATACAAATAATTATACCATGGTCTGTTGAATACTTGATTCTGATTGGCTGGAAGGTGTGCATTAAAACCGTTTAATGCACAGGTAGTTCCAGTCAGTTTGAGATTAACTGATGAAAATAACTGTCATTTTCACTTGTCTGATCAAAAATGACACTGATGTAAACATCAACAACAGCTTTGAAGGGACACTTCACCCAAAAATGAAAATTCTGTCATCATTTACTCGCCTTCGAGTTGTTGCAAATCTGTATAAATGTCTTTGTTCTTATGAACACAGAGAAAGATATTTGGAAGAATGCTTACAACCAGACAGATTTTGCCCCCCATTGACTCCCATAGTAGGAAAAAATACAATGGTAGTCAAAAGTGCCCCAAAACTGTTTGCTGTCCTACGTTATTAAAATTGTCTTCTTTTGTGTTCAACAGAACAAAAAATAAAGTTATTTTTCCTACTATGGGAGTCAATGGGTGTTGAGATCTTTTTGGTTACAAGCATTAGTATCACTTAGTGAAGTATCACTTTAACTTGGTGAAGGACCATGGTATGAGCGGGATAATCCACAGCTAGGATTTTATTGCACTTCGCAGAGGCAACCACTAGGGCTGTGACGATTTGTATCGCAATTCACACAAATTATACCCGTCTAGGGCGATTCTGAAATCGCAAAGGCTTCAATTCTGTGTTTTATGCACAGCTCTTCCGTGAACTACGGCTCTTTGATCAGTAGGAAGTACTGCTCGATCTAAAATCACTACGAGATTGAGTCGTTTATAACGTGCATTTGAAAAGCAACACTCGTCAAACATCATCACTATAAATATACTTCATTATCATGAAAATACCTGAAAAGGTTTGAAGAACAGTGGTAAAATATGCCTATTGGCATTTCCTGGAACAATGCGTGTAAAGTCACTGCTCGAGAGCGCCCTCTGGCTTTCCGATGTGGCGGCATTTAACCGTAATTCATTGAGAAACTGAGCATAAGAATCGCACGATTAATCATCACACCCCTAGCAACCACCCGACACGTGGCCTCCACGTATCCTATAATGCACGGCTAGCCGTGGATTATCCCTTACGTATATTTCGACATTGAATTGACAAAGATTCTCCTCCAAAAACGAAAAAATTGTGTCATGAATTACTCAACCTCAAGTTGTTCCAAACCTGTATAAATGTCTTTGTTCTGTTAAACACAAAGAAAGACGTTTAGAAAAATGTTAGCAACTGGCTTTTCTGGGGCACCATTGACTACCATAATAGAAAAAATAAAAACGATAGTCAATGGTGCCCCAGAAATGTTAATTGCTTACATTTTTTCACTTATCTCTCTTTAAATGTATACAGATTTGGAACAACTTGCGGGCGAGTAAATGATGACAGTATTTTTATTTTTGGGTGGAGTATCCCTTTAAAGCGAGATTTTAAAACCAACCTTTTCCCCAAAGACAAAGAAAGGAGATGGGTATTTCATGTCCTGGCTGCTGAAAGGACAGTTGACGGAGGATTTGTGAATGAGGGCATTTCGTCCCTCCGTAGTCAAGATCTTCCTTTTCTCTTTGTGGTAACACACGTTGGGGTAGGAGCCAAAGGTTAGGAGAGAGATGACCACATCCAAGTTATTGTCCGGTCCCACGTTGTTAAACGTTTGATTCATGAGGCACTCTAAACAATGGAGGAAAGATAAAAATCAACTTGAAGAAATTGAGCATCTTTTAACTTTGGAGTAGTCCTGCAATTTATTGCACATTAAAGTGTTTTTAAAAGCATTGCCTTACCTTCAGGGAAGCCCTCATTAACAAGGATATCTTTCAGCTGAACTTTGGCCTCCCATGTCATTCTCAACGTAGGCATGTTCAGCCTCTTGTGTTCGCAAAACCGGATCTCTGCGTCCTCACCCCCCATCCTGAAAGCAACACAAGACAAAAAGAAAACGTGATGTTAAGAAAACGCCTGTCCAGAAATAAAAAAAACCCAAAACAAGCAAGCAATATAAAAGTAGTACTGCAATCTCCTGACCCACCTGACTTCATCCCAGGCCTGGAAAACAGAAAGTAAGGCCACGTGGTCAGAGAAACGTGTGCCAGCGAAGTTTCTATGAACAAATCCGAGACGCTTGCCCTCGCTGATGAATGGCTCGGGGAAACAAGCTGCTGCAGAGATGGTGCATGCCGCATCCCCAACACTACACATAACATCAACATATACACACAGCAACA
Organism: Triplophysa rosa; assembly: GCF_024868665.1. Taxonomy (NCBI): domain Eukaryota; kingdom Metazoa; phylum Chordata; class Actinopteri; order Cypriniformes; family Nemacheilidae; genus Triplophysa; species Triplophysa rosa. The sequence goes on from NC_079894.1 coordinate 3,773,747, forward strand.
CAAAGATATCAATTGACAAAATAAACAAACATAACATGCTTTTTTAAATATGCATTAGAGCAGAACATTTTACTATTCACATAACACTGGTCCAGATGCACTTCCTGTTTCAGTTCCAGTAAGTGTTTCTGAGAATCACCTCAACAGCCAAGGCTGAACAAATAAACTTACTTTAAGATGCATCCCATAATCATCATCTTTCCCAGACGGGGTTCAATGGGCAGTTTGGCTAGAATGCGTCCCAGTGGAGTCAGCTCATCATTAGAGTCCAGAGCATCCAGCTCTGTGGAGCAAGACACGCGTGTTTACTTTACTCTTCAACAAATCATTTCTGCAAACATATCAGAATGTGCACCTCGGAGTGTATGTTCGGCTTCAATAACAGCATCCAAGGGAGGAGGCTCGATGGCTTTGGACAGGAATTGGCCGATGGCTCCCAGTCTCAGCAGTTTAATGCTCAGGGCCACCTCGTGCAGCGGAGTGCGGAAGATCTCTGGAGTCATGTGGGTCTCTAGCCTGCAAGTCAATGCAAATGTCAACTCGCTTCCGATTCCGTTTTTTGAAGCATTTTTATATATACTGAAACAGGTAAAAGCTCACTTTTCAAAGCGAGCCTTGCTGCACAGGTGAAAACAGAAGCCAGGTCTGACTCTACCGGCACGTCCCTTCCTCTGCTCGAGGTTAGTCTTGGAGGCCCATACCGTGGCATAGTTTGTCATGTTGTTATGAGAGGTGAACAACTTTACTTTTTGCCTGTGTGACACATTAACATCAAACAGTGAGAAAAACATCGAATACCTCAATAAAGATTCTTTTCTAGTGTTGTGAAACGCAGTCAAATAAATCGCTTACTTGCAGGAGTCGATGACATAGACTACATCGTTGATGGTGATGCTGGTCTCCGCAATGTTGGTGGACAAAATGACCTGGGAGGTGATTGTAAATTCGTTTCAAATGTTTCAAAATGCAATCATGTGGAAATTCAAAACCTACAGACCTTAGTGACATCATCAGGAACAGGCTCGAACACTCTCCTCTGTTCCTCTCTTGGGATTTGAGAGTGAAGGGGCAGGATTCTGTACTGACGACTACCTAAAAGAAAACCAAGACGAGGAATCACAGGCCGTGTCAAAACATCTGCACGAACGAACTGAAGTTAGTGAGATCATGCGTGCAAGCTTAAAGTGATAGTTCGCCCCAAAATGAAAACGTTGTCATGGTTTCCTCACCCTCTTGTCGTTTCAAACCTGCATGACTTTCTTTCTTCAGCGGAACACAAAAGATATTTTGAAGAATGTTGGTGACCAAACAACGGCTCTACCCATTGACTTGCATTGGTTTTGTGCCCATACAATACAAGTAAGTGGGTACCACCGTACCATTCCTCAAAATATCGTTTGTGTTCTGCAGAAAAACGAGTCATAGAGGTTTGAAATAGCAAGAGGGTCGAGCAGATGATGACAGCATTTTCATATTTGAGTAGAAGCAGAGTATTGGTAAACAACAGACCGAAGTGCGCGCTCATTTCCAGATGTTTCTGCATGGAACAGATGAGGTTCCAGCCTGGAAGGAAGACCAGCACCGCCCCGGCCACTTTCAACGTTTCGATGTACTTCAGCAAAGCCTCGATCAGCTCAAAGGGAGTTTCCTTCTCATTCAGCTGAGCCATAGCCCGCTTGGTTTCAGGAGAATAGTCGGGTCCACAGATAACATTACAGTTGACCTGAACAAAAAACAGGACTGAGTACTTCAAGGTTGAAGGCTGAACTACCGAGCAGTTTTTGATGCTGTGTGGATTTGTTTTGGTTTAATGGGTGATCACATACACACATGATGCCTAAAAATATGTACGTGCATGAGTGCATCAATGAAAACTTAAGCTGGATTTATCAGCACATACCTCCTCGTCTACTCCTCCATCCTCATCTTTATCTTTCCTCTTCCTGTCCATCGGTGGTGGTATAAACTGGGTCATCTGAATGCAGTCCTCCAAAAAATACTCTGGGGGAAAAAATGAACAGGTTGTTGAAACGATCTCACTGTTCTGTATTATAGCCGTTACATCAATATGAAAAAAATGTGTTTCCTCACCTTGTACAGGATGTGCGCGTCCATGCACCTCAATGACAGGACAGTTAAAGAAATATTCCCTAAACATGGTGGTGTCAATGGTGGCGGACATGAGGATGATGCGCACATCAGGGTAGGTCTGGACCACATCTCTTAACACCACCAATAAGAAATCAGACTGGAGAGACATCATAAAATTGTGAGAAATGATGACCAGTTATAAGACATACGTCCAGTCCAGAGAAATCGGAATGACTCAAAACACTAGAGACTTACATTCAGGTCCCTCTCATGGATTTCATCCACAATCACATGACTGATGCCACGGATACCAGATTCCAGCTTCCTTAGCAACACCCCTGTAATAAACAGAAATAGCTTGTTTACGGTCTGTCACATTAAACCAGTGGTTCTCAAACTGGGGGCCGTGGCCTCCTGGGGGGCCCCAAGATGGTTCCAGGGGGGCCACAGATTTTGTGGCATTTTAGAAATATAGATATTTATCATAAATTTTGTGCAATCAAACATCAGAAAAACAATGCCACCAACCAAAAGAATTGATGTTTTAGCATTGTTTAACTGAATATTTTCTTGGTTTAATTAAAATTTTAAGTTTAAGATTATAAGTCTTTATTTGGGGGGCCGCTAAGCAATGCACTCTACACAAAGGGGGCCTTACAACAAAAAGGTTTGAGAACCACTGCATTAAACAATCCTCTCAATAGGATCACGAAAGAGGTGGCACGTACCGACAGTGCAGAAGAGAATGCTGGCGTGAGGTCTGGGAAGCATCGACTCGAAACGCACGCTGTACCCACAGCTCTTCCCCACCTCTTCTGCTCTTTCAAAGGACACGCGTTCCGACACGGACACAGCACTGATGCGTCTCGGCTAACAGGATGAGTGTCAGCGGTTAGTCACAGATCTCCTCACGTTGACAGACAACACAAACCCCCCTGCGACGGTCTCACCTGAGTTACGACGATATTGCAGTCAGATGCATTCCCTCTGTGGATGAACTCATCCAATATGTACTGAGGGACTTGGGTGGTCTTTCCACAGCCGGTGGCTCCACGGATGATGACAACCGGGTTATTGTGAACGGCGGACATGATTTCTTTCTCAAAGTTCTTGACAGGCAGCTGACTTCTTTCACTTAGAATCTGTCGCAGAAAGAATGTGCATCTAGTTGACTTCAGAAGACCCGAATTTGACTTCAAAACCGGCGACGGGTTTTTAGCTCACCGTCTGCAGATTCTTGTCCTCCTGCAGTTGATAGTTGAGTTCATTCAGCAGGTCCATGTTGATCTGTTCCGGTGTGCACTGAAAACCAGTCAGACATCAAAACATTAAAGCAATGCAAGCGATACTGAAATGAGCAAGGTGCTCCACAAATGCTCAATTTAAACAGGAAACATTAGCAGTCAAATGGTCATCTTCAGACTCACAAATGCCAGCGGTCCTTCATCAATGTTGCTGCTGGTCCAGGGGTTCCAGTTGATCTGCGGGGGAGACCACGGCACCACGCCTTCAGTGTTCTGCCTCTGTGAAGGCTCAAACTGAGCTAACTTCCCTTGAATCAGAGACACCGGAGTGTTGGGATCCTGAGGCTAAAAAGCGGGACACACGACACAAGTTCTTTAATGCACCGCACGCTCGGCTTGCAATACTGAATGCTGAACTCACGCAGCCGCTCCGTCCCTCCGGAACTTACAGGCGGAGGGATTTGGATTCCAAGTTCCTGCACAACTCTGGTAAGCTGATGTGGTAGATCGTCGCTAAGGTTCACTTCATATACTTCCACCTGCCATGCCGGTAATGACAACAGGGAGTTAGTGGAGTCGGCAACAACACAGGACTTGAATATTTATGGATTTGAGCGGCTGTACTTACAGTTTCTCCATCTTTTTTCTTGGTCTGCCCTGTGTAGGCTTCAATGACTCCTAAATGGTAGAGCTGACGGACCAGAGACAGCGCACAAGACTGGGCAGCTAGTTTCTTGGTGGAGCCGTGTTCACGAGCAACAACCTCTGAACAAGATAAAAGGCGGCGTTACATCATCCTCTCATCTACGGGTCATTTTCTTAAAACCACCGGAACATCGCCGAAGAATTGAATTATAAAACACATTTGGGTAACAAAAAAATGATCATGATAAACATTACTGTTCTCTACCTTACACAAAGCATACTTCTAACATAGGAACAAATTATTTTTGTATTTAATTGGTTTATCTGCTGAAATTCTCAATACACGTCGCAATTTGTCTGAGTGCATTATATGTTGTAATTTAAACAGATTCAAATGACAATATTCTTGTTCTCAAAATTACAACAACAAAAAAATTCACAGAATATTCAGGTATAAAAAAATTAAGATATAGTGAAAATCACAAGTGTCCACGGCTGATATTCTGTTAACACACACAAAGACATTTACGTTAAGTTTGGTTGGAGAAACACATCTAGCAGTATCTTTCAAATAGTTAACAGGTTACTTTAAATTTCTGTAGTTAAAAATGTAATATTGTCTTGTCACTCTGCGCACACGGCTTTTCTGATTCTCATTACCAAGACAGGTAGTATTCCACATCTAAAACAATTGTATGTGTATAATTGTCCATATAAGTCCAATGATGTATGACTAATAAAAACTTGCTCAGGCATCATGGCTTCGCTTTTTTTTTCACACAACATGCAATGGGATTGACAGTTTTGAATAGTTACGAAAATTAGATTGAAGGATTTTATTGTAAAAAAATGTCCAAAATTGTGTGAAACTGTCAGGAAAAGGTTTTTTTTAAAATGAATGATTTTAAACACATCATACCTTGTTTTTTTTGTTTAATGAAAAGGAAACTTGTGTTTTTAAGAAAATCATGTTTGATATCTTGAATTGAAGATTTCGTGAGAATCACCGTACATGTTCAAAATCTATTGTGATCTAGCTCGGATAAATATATTGCAAACGTAGCATTTGGCTTCAGAAGACCCTCTGGATTACTTTAATGATCATATATGTGCTTTTCAAATCTTCTAAAATAGGTCTCTATGCAAAGACATAACAAACCTATTAAAAATATTTTTTAAAACTACTCAAATTATGTTCGGGTGAAGCCATATGCACCTATGATTGCATGAAAGCGAGTAAAGAATGAAATCAAATTCATTCAGGGGTGAACTATTCCTTTAAGAAGACCGCTATAAATGAAAACTTACTTCTTCCGAGTTGTCTTACAAAGATTGTCATCTCGGCAATAAAACTCCTAAAACAGAGCAAGATAGAAAATCAAAATGTCCACACATAGGATTCCTCCCGCAGACGTCTTCAGAAGATCAGAAACCATGTTAAATATAACACATCACAAACTGACCTCTTCACTGATCAGCACGAGAGCAGAGGGGATGACCAGGTTTGTTTTCCTGCCAGACTTCAAAACTGGGAGTTAATTCCTCTCTAGGTCATGAAGGCCTCAACCCCTGATGGACGAGTGACACCAGAAATCACAACCAGACATTAATATTCCTCTCCCACCTCCAATTCGACCAATCACAGACTTCACCATGTGACCGCTTAGTGCAGCCTAAGACGTGTCACATGTTTGTCCCCATGTAAGGTTGGGATTTCTGGCATCTCTGTTGTCCTCCCTATAGACTGCATATACTGAATGTGTGAATCTCAAAACACGTCCAGATCACATTTCCTAGATTACACCAAAAGCACAGAACCATTTCTATTTTCAATGTGACACAACACTTATAGTTTTTCATTAAAATTTTAGGATGAAATATGATCCGGATAGTTCTTGACAAGTTTTGCGAGATTCACATTGTATATGGCATTGTTGATCCACTAAGGAAACTTTCAGGAGGAGGCCTTTTCTTTACATTCTCTGAGATCTCCTGGAGGTTAGATGCACATCAAGGAGTTCTCTCTCTCTCTCATTGGCTTCAGTCCAGCAGAAAAACAAACCCTCAATATATATATATATATACATATATATAAACACACCTTACGCAAGTGAAACAGACTGAATGAAAGCTAGAAGGATGAAAACAAGCATGTTGTAGTAAATGGATTTATTTGATGGGACCGTCCTGACCTGTTGTGATCAGGTCCCACTTGGCTATACTTGTAGTCTGTTTGGTTTTTCTCTTTCTGAAAGAACTGGTTCAGACGGGCCTTTGCATTATCCAGAGTCCAGTTCCCATGAAGGCCAGCATTCAGATCGACCTCTTCCGATTCAAAGGTCTAGATGATGACAATAGAGAAGAAAAAGTGATCAAATTTCAGAATTCTGATGTTAAAGATGATAGCAAACTCTGTTGAAAGTGAGGACCTACCGCTTTGTCATCCTGTTCTTCCTTTTTTGAGTAATACTGCTGCAGATTTGCTCCTCGCTCCCACTGGGCATTGTTGAAGCCGGAGTATCCCAAACCTGTGACCCCTGGGACAGGTGCAGAACCCTGAGGATCTAATACACAAAGAATATCAGCTTTACAGCTCCTTATTCACATTTCACACTCACCCACGCTCCATTTTATAACTTGCATACCACATACATTGTTACAGTTATATTGTACGTACCATTCGTTTGACCCGCTTCAACCTTCACAGCCAGATGTGGAGGCAGTGGACAACTGGACGGAAGATTTCCAAACCCACCATCTTCATTTCCTCCATCGGGTACACTGACCTATCCACAAAACATTCAGTGACATCTTTGCTATACCAAACAAAATACGTGTATAAATACAAACTGTTGTACTGACCCCCAAAGAGGGAACTTCACTGGCATGGATCTCTTTTGTCCGGACAAGATAATTGACAAAATCTCTGGCAGCATTGGTCTGAGCATCCTTCTTGCTGGTGGAGTTTCCCATGCCGATATAACTGTAACCCTCAACTCGCACCTTCACACAAAACACATCATTATTATGTATTCCAGCTACAAGACACACAACCTTGATATAATCCCATACATCTGCATAAAACCAGGCAAGTTAACGTTATTTGTTGCCTTACCTCACACATGAACTTTTGCCTGTTTTTATTTCCAGCTGCTCGGATGTCGTAGTTTGGCGTCATCTTCTTTTTCCCACACCAGACATACAGAAAGTTTTTAATGTCCGCCATGGCTAAAGGCCTGCACGTAAAATAATGTTACGATTAAAAATCATTTATAAAAATATAACAGATCTAGATAACAAACGTAACTGAAACCACACATGTAAATAGGTGATAACGTTAAGAGTGGCTCAATGAATAACGCGCTAACGCTAATGCTAGCTAGTAGTATAAGAAGCGACCGGACGGTCATATACACTAAACAATATACAGATACTAACGAGCAAACACGAACGATTCGTTCTTTACACCGTACATACCTGATAACAAGCCTTCTTTGCAAAAAACAATTATATTATTCACAGAAACGCGTACGTTGGACAAGACTTTCCATAAAACTGCATACGCGCACTACAAAACCGGAAGTAGTTCAGTTCTTGCACAAAGCCCCTCCCCAAAGGAAGTCCAACGACACCTCGGATCTGGGATATTTCCCACTGCAAACCCACAAGTAACGTCATTTAGTAACACTAAAAGTATTTCATAACATTTAAACATTAATGTTATTAATGAGTTAGTTGTATTAAAGCATTATGTTTACACATTAAGTATTTATTAACATTTAAAGAGCGCCGTTTCAGAAATTATTTCCGGGTTGAGGTGGGAAATATCATAAATCCGAGGTGTCTTGAACGGATCATAAATCAGTACACAGGCGAGGATACTTTCCGTCTTAAATAGTATTCGAAAATATAATTAGTACGTCCCAAATCATAGTATGCTGAAATCAGTATTCTCAAAGTACCCGGATGGTCTACTGTTTCCTGTGAAAATTCGAAGTGTGAATCCATGGACACTTAACGGCTGATATTACCCACAACTCACCGCGAGAGGGCGGAGTTTAGTGCATTAATCGAATTAAATAAATGCTTCGCTAAATTAATACATGTAAGCATACAGTAAACCATACATACAAAGTAATGAATGAATAAATACTTAAATCAAGGAAGAGCTGTGTTTTGATGTTCGTGACAGTTAAGGATCATAGTGTCGTCTAGGCAACAACGGCCACTTCCGTTTCGCGTTAGTACGTCCCAGTGCGTCCATACAGTTTTGCTACGCACTAAAATGTATATGCTTTTCCTTAACAAAAGCAGTACATACTTTAAGGGCATAGTATAAGTATGCGAATTGGGACGCAGCAATAAAGTCCGTTTTAATGAACGTAAGCTCTACCCTAATCCTTTGGTATAGAATTCTTACTGAAATGTGATTACGATATTAATAAAACACCCATTCAACGCTGTTTTCCACAAACAAGCTTTACTTGCGTGGACTTATATAGTAACAGTTTCTCCCCCTAAATGTACCAGTTGCATAAATAATTACACAAGGGTTAAAAACAACATTTTTCGAAAGTTGGTCTAAAAGGGGAATTATTTGGGCTAAACAGCTGCTCAGTAAGTATGATTTTTCTATACAATCATTCTGAATTTGTTCGTATTTATTCTTTAAAAAACAAAATAATTTATCCCTTGTACCAAGTTGCAAGGCAAGGATTTTGCAAGTTTAGGACTATTGTTCTGGAACCAACACCGTTTTTCCTTTATTGTAGGCTACTGAAAAGCATAATAGGCAGCCGAATGTCTATTATATTATTATTTTAACAGGTACACTTATCAAGAGCAAAATTAAAATATAATATCTGTGTAGAAAAGTTTTGCGTTGTGTTTTACTGAGAGACTTGCGTTCGCCAGCAAAGAACTACTTTTGACAGGTTCATGACTGATGGTGTCAAGGTAGTTTACAAACAGTAATTAAAAACACTTTACATTTTTAAATTATTTTATGGCACCAAAAATAAAAGCACAATCAAAATATGTCTATGTATACATGTTGTATTTTTGACCAGTTTAAAAAAAAACAAGGTTTTTTTTGTTCCTGAAATCCACCCTTCTCGATCAGTATAATCCTGTTTTTTTCTGGCTCATACATATCCCCAATCTCACTAAAAGGCTTTGAACAACACAAACTGACGATCTGATCCAGATCAAAACCTATAGATTGGATATTGTGATCTAATCCAAATTCACAATCCATTTTTCGCCTTTTAACATTTTTAAGATTTGATCCAATCTGATTACTTCTGAACAGTGGTGGACAGTAACGAAGTAAATTTACCTGAGTACTGTACTTAAGTACACTTTTTGAGTATCTGTACTTTACTTGAGTATTATTTTTTCTGAGTACTTGTACTTTAACTTCACTACATTTGAAAGACAAATATCATACTTTTTACTCCACTACATTTATAAAAAGGTCCAAAAGTAGAAAATGGTTTCTATGCAGCGGGGTTTCCTGTGTGCGCAATTTATCTGGCTTGCGATCTTCCAGGACCTTTTACTGTTGCCAAGTATTTCAGTTTGTCTAAGTTCGCGGTTTTCCGGCAAGCTTTGAATGGCCATTTGGCAGATTTTTTTAACGCAAATCTGGCAACTCTGGGATCTTCCCCGCTAAACTAATGTAAACGTATAGGCGCTGCTACAACGTTGATAGAGCTCTAAAAAGGCAAATAGAAGAATAAAAGACGAAAAAGGCACGTTAAAGTGTGGTGTAATCATCTGTGGGTTACGATCAGTCAAAGATCGTAGAAACATTGTCATGAAAATGATCGGCATAACGGCTAAACGGTAAATAAGCATCACATACACCTTGAGCTACGCGTGTGTGTTAACTTCTGATCTGCTGCTGTATCATTTAAAGCGATTTGGAAAATGAATGATGTTTTTACTGAAGTAACTATAGTTGAAGTATTCCTGTTGAAATAAAAACAATAGAACCCTGCCCAAAATACAACATAAAATGTAATGGATTTAATGGTTATAATGGGAATTGTACTATGGATACTTGTTGTCTACTTGTATGTGATGGATTCTATTGATGGGATGGTAAATCCTATTGGAATAAAACCCAAAACACACTACAAAGAGGAATTTAATTTAAAAATCTCATTCTAATTAAAAAATTCATTGTTTTTTTTCAGCAGGGATGGTATTTGCATTAAAACCACAGTATCCACAAATTTACCATTTTCTAAATATAGGAACCATACTCCAATTAATAATCTTTAGTAAAACCACAGCAACTAAACATACCATAGTTTCATTATATTCATTATTATACTAGCTATAGTTTATGTTTGTAGTTAAATTATGGTAATAAGTCCAACAAACACATGGCTTCTACACTTTACTATTTACAAGAACCTTACTACTTACTGGTAAATTGCTGCTAAAACTGGTAAAGGGAATATACAAAATAAAAGAACACTGCTCATAAATACATATAGGCCTAGGGGGCTAATGAGGATAATTAGGCTAAATGATCATACAGGATTATATCTAAACTAAACATATGTGTGCTAAACATATAAAGCTCTTAAAGGAGTTGCTCACTGCAAAATTTGCCCCCATTGACTTTCCATAGTAGGAATAAAAACTACTATGGAAAGTCAATGGGGGCAAATTTTGAAGTGAACTACTCCTTTAATACAACTGATACTGTGAGCTACTCGGTGTATTCAGTAGGTTGCTTCAGAGGCATAAGGTATACGACAATAAAACAATGCACAACTGACATAAAGGAAATTTACTTTTAATACTTGAGTACTTTTAAAAGCACGTACTTCTGTACTTTTACTCAAGTAAGAATCTGTCTTTACAACTTTCACTTGTAGTGGAGTAATATTTGACCAGTAGTATCTGTACTTTCACTCAAGTAAGGAAGTTGTGTACTTCGTCCACCTCTGCTTCTGAACAACTGGCCCCTGCGTGTAAAAAGAGTTTCTTGTGCTCCTTACATCAATCCAAAGGTGTACACTTGCGGTTACTAATTCTTTGTGTAAAAATATTTTGATTAAAGTAAAATTTGGATGATTCCTCATAAGCATTGCATCTCAAATAAAGTGAAAGAGGTTTTCATATGAAATGTTCCATCAAGTTTACTATTAATCATTTATTTTGGCAGTGTTCGAAGAAGCAAATATTTTGGTAAGAACTTCATAATTACAAATACCTTTGTTTTCTGTTTATTTTGTAGAAGCCGATGTTTTGCTAAAATGTTATTCATTTGATGTAATTAAAATTACAATATAAAAAATAAAAGCTAAAATTATAGTATAAAAAAGTATACACTTCTTGGTCGTTTGATGTTTTGTTTTTTTCTTATATGCTTTTCATGAAATAAGAGTTTAATTCTCCCTGCAGGTGGCGCTCTTAAATTCACAAAAAACACATTCAGCTTTTTCCCTCAATGAAAACATGAGTGCACTATAAAGTATATATATAAACAAACCTAAATTTACTTCCACAGTTAAAAAATTGAATTTACTTTCTATGTTTACTTCCATTCTGGTTGTTTATTGTATCAGTTGACATCCAAATATTGTGTATGTAAATACATTTTTAATTGTCTTCCATAGTGTGCAATAGTGATTTTTGTCAAAATGCTGTACCAAGGCAGTGTAAGAATCAAAGCTAAGTAGTTTCAGACCACACATGACAACATGATCGATGAGGCCACAATCTATTTTATTCAATGCTTCTGAATGTGTCTGAACTTTGCAACTGACTGTCAAATATATCATAGGAACAGCAAACATTGTGGAGACATTGATGCTCATATGAACAGGGTGAGAAAACGGCAACTTTCAACAGAAGTAACTGACAAACAATAGAGGATGAGAAGGAGGGCAGTGAGGCCGTCTAGAACAAGAGAGGGCAGTGAGACAGAGATCGGTGATTTCACAGCAATCTGGTCTGATACATAAAACAGAAATGTTGAGTTAAAGTGACAGTCCTCTAGATGATGCAGCAAATATCCAGTACAAAGAATCTGTTCATTCAATGTAATACTTTAATACATCAACCCACTGCTTTGTTCTGTTGTCTTATTTTGTGTATTATTAAAGACCATGTCGTACTTTCTTGAATATTATGCTGGGGGTCCTTTGTAACTAAACTGTGGCCGCTTTTGTCTTTTTAGTTAAAAGTCAGTCATTTCAGCCATAACCACCTTTTACAAGACGATAACATAAAATAATAAAAAAATATAGAAAAAGTTGTGTTAGAAAACCGAGTGCATAAACTTGCCTTTCAATCTCATGTCTTTGCCTGTCAGGTTCTGCTACTCGAGGACATTTACAACTATGACCCACGATACCCATGTGCTTTTCTTCAGTTTCTTTTAAAACATTTCTATTTATGATATGTACATCTCCTTCATATATCTTAGGCAATAGTTAAAAATCTTTTTAAATCTGCATTTAAGCGTGAATCAGTATTAAAAAAACAACAACACAAACTCACTGACGCGGAACTCTGCGCTCAACTCTCAAAACACTCCTCTCAGCAGTATAGCATTTCTGTACATAACCAAACATTAGATAACGTTTATATACATTAATAACCAAACATTTCTTGCAATTGCATGTATACAGTAGTCAGTCAATTTAGCCGCCAGCTACGTATGTGATCTGGGTGCTCGGTCCATCTCGAAGCGGACCTGTCCTGGAGCATCACGTTCATGATCACCATTCAGCAACTGCTGTTCTTGAACTCTCCATTTTCAGTGATGGACAGTTTTGTAGGGTTGGTGGGCGACAGGCCGTTGCGGAGGTTGTGCATGCTGTAGCGCTCTTTAACCTGAGTGAGGGCACTCATGAGTCGAGAGTTAGCTGCATCCAGGGAGCTGATCCTCTTCTCCTGCAAGAGACAGAGACATCAACATTTGCAGACAACGTTCCACACAAGAGGTGTTAGTGGATCTTTGTAAAATGAAAAGAAAAAGAAAGAAAGTATACAGGTATGTACATTTTCCCCAGTATGTAGTCTATCTTCATTTCAATACGAAGATAATAAATAACAGATGACATGAATGGCACCCATTGTGCCAGTCTCACAGTAGTCAAGCAAGTGAATCATTATGGGTGCTATAAAAACAAGAGCAAAGGGAAAAAAGCTAGTAAATAGTAACTGAAACCCGGCACAAACAACTTAAACAGAACTAAAGTAATAGCAAGACCTTAATAAAAAGTGGAAATCTGTTTCCGCACACCTACTAGGGAGCTGGGAGGGAGGCAGCATGAGAAATGAACAAGTGACCAGGCAAAAAAATGAAGAGGAAAGGGTAAAAAGCAGCCAAAAGCTACAGCAGAGCTCACAGACACCAGGTACTGAATCTGCTAGGAGCGCTCCCTATCAACACACATTCCTCAAACAGCACTTTAACATGCTTCATTGTAAAAAGAAGAGCACGCACGTTCACTACTCCCGAAAAGAACTTCAAAAAAATAATCAAACCGGCTGGACTTTCAGAATAAGACATTTTATGCAGAGCACTGTGTATAGGGGTATCAGCCAGAAAAACCGTTGATAAAAAAACATTGAGGTTTTTATTTACACATCATGTATTCCGAAGTATTTGCACCGTCATTGCCGTATTCGTTATTTTAAAGCTGTATTGCACGAAAAATGTATATTTTGCGATTTTCTTATTAGCATTTCCTCCAACTACAAAGGTCATGCCGTGGTCACACGTCGTCACATGACACAAAATTGCAGTCAGAGTTGATCAAACTTGACCTTTGGAATGCAGCGAAATGCGTTTTTCGCCAGAGCTTGCGCTTTAGGTCTAATGCATTTGCATACGTATGAATGGAAGTTAATGGAACGAAAAGTCTTGGGTGACTGTGGCATAAAAGTGCTTATGCAAACATATACAGACTGCAGTAAGTATCAAAACATAGCAAATGTGCATATCACAATTTTTTGTAATGCAATTACCGAATAATACAAGTTACTAAGCATTACTATATTGCGTTATTGCATATTTTTCTTCAAAATCATGCAGCCATAATATGCTTAACAGTAGGGATGTGAGCCGGTTGAAAATCGGTTATAATGAGTGACGATTCAAATCGGTTGAGGTGTGAACTGAATCGCAATACATTCTTTGAACAGCAGGGGCCGCTATTTTCACTGCAAATCTAAACGTGGACATGCTGATATTTCTTAAATGCAAAAAAATCCAAGAAAAGCTCAGACAGTATTAGTTTGTTTATATTAAAGAGACTTTTTCTATTATTAATTTGTTATAAAATTGAAGTTTAGTTTTGTTATTTGAAATAAAACATTATTTAATTATACAAAGAAACGTGAAGCATTTAAGAAATAATGCAAGGGAAGTTGTTCATTTCTAATTTGTTTCAACTCATTTTGTAAAAATAAATCGTGAATAAATCGCATCGTGAGATCAGAATCGTGACTCGCATCGCATCGTGTGCTGAGTGAATCGTTACATCCCTACTTAACAGTGTAGTTTCTGCACCACTAGTGGCCCCAAATGCAGTTTCAAAATTGTGTTGTTTTACAAATGTATTAATCTTTGTTCATGTTAAGTTTAGCCTTAAATCAAAAGCTGTAACATTAGTTAATGCACAATGAACTGTATTGACATTATGCTGAAAACGATATTGTTCACTGTTAGTTTATGTTAGCCATTGCATTAACTAACATGAACAAATACAACCTTATTGTAAGTATTTAAAATATTTGTGTCCCTATACATGGCTTGGGTCCCTTCTTTACTCTTCATCTATAGAATGTTTTGTATTTTGTATACAAGACAGAGTCACGACTGCCTTACAAGTTGTCTCTGCACACTGAACTCAAATAGCATACTGCATTTCATAATCAAAACAATGATGCTCTTGATCATCAACCCTTGCTTTGTTGTTCTGTCCGTCATAACGGCTTAGAGGACTGAGTGTTGCGCAGGTTCAGGCCAGGCATGGGTGTTGGATTGGGGTGCGCTTACACAAGCCTAGCTGCTCCGCAGGAGCTTGTACTTGCCTGCTGGTATTACCTCAGTTCCATTAGAGACCTGGAATTCAGTAGGACACAGTGACAATGAGCCAGTCAGCAGCCTGTCTGCTTTAATACCATCTGAGCTTTAGCAGGGAGTTCATGGCATACCGCTGTGCAGCACACACAGGCCTTTACCTCACACACAAATGAGCACTTCACGGCCAAAACTAGATCCTCAAACAAATGTAGACAGGTATGACATGGCTACTACAGAAGTACACACACGCATAGCAGCCTGCATTTAACAGGCTGGTTAGTTCGGTTATCTGCCATACCTGTGCATCAATGATCTTCTGTTTGGCGTCGATGACCGCCTGCATTTCTGCATGATCTCGCTTCAATTCCTCCTCCACTGCCATCAGCCTATCAACAGACAGATATAGATGGTCAGATTTCATATGGTTTTACAATAAGAACTGAATTAGGCAAACAATGTAGCAGTTTTTACAAATTGCGATATTACATGATTTTGATTAATTTATTGATAATTATGTTGCTAGTATTACACTTAAAGGCGGGGTGTCTGATTTCTCTTAGCACACCCCTACCCCCATCTTTCGTCAGCGCTCGGCTCGGCTAATGTCCGTCCTGTGCACCTTACTGCTGATTGGATACAAGGTTGTTTTGGTACTCGGCCCGGTTACCCTGCCTTTAAGCGATCTACATAGAAGTTTTTGATCACACTCTTACCTGGAGATAATACCCTTCATCTGACTGTCTTTCTCTTCCTGTTGTCTCCGCAGACGGTCTTCGCTGTCTTCCAGTCGGGTCTTGTATTCCATAAGCAGCTTCTGCATCTGCTGTTCCTGCGCCAGAAGTCGTCTCTCATACTCCTCCAGTCGCCGACTAGATGCCCGCAGACGCTCCTTTAGCTTTGAGATCTCCTGTTCATACTGAGGTGAAAAGCAGAACATCTAAAACCTCTCACAGAGTATGTGAGATCGATCGGTACATGCATTGTTTTTCATGCATCTGCCATTACCTCTTGTGCATGGTCGAGCATTCTTGACATTTTTTGTTACTAATGCTAAACGTAAATGCTTTTCTGTATTTATGGCATTATTCCAAAATGTACCATGTACGTTAGAAATTTATATTTATATTATATACACTATACCAGTCAAAAGTTTATAACACTTCCAGTGTTGGGTAAGTTACTCTGAAAAAGTAATGAATTACTAGTTACTAATTACACATTCGATAATGTAATTAGATTACTGTACAAGTTACTCTCTTCAAAAAGTATTTAATTACTTATTACTAATTACTTTCTATATTCTACATCAACCTTGATGAGTTGACGGCTCTTTTAATTCATTCAAATAAATAATATAAAACTACATAAAGTATTATTATTAATTACAAATGTGAGAATTTTGATGTCAATTCCTCTTCTGCACACACACATATTACACAAAGTATTTAGTTTAATTACATCAGAAGTAACTGTAATTAAATTACAGAAAATAAGAGTAATCCCTTACTTTACTTTTCAAGGGAAAAGTAATTAAATTACAGTAACTAATTACTTAGTAACTAGTTACACTGAACACTTCCTCACTTACTAATTCAGATTTTTTTCACATTTTAGAAAAATCATTGTTAATATACAGTTTTTGACATTCAATAATTTTGACATTCTGATTATTACCCCTTTTTTGATATTTGATTTTCTGATATAGTTTATGACCATTTGCATGGTTTGTACAGCCAATGTAGTTGTTGTTTTCTAATACCATATACTATATATTTCATACACAATTTTTTTTTGCCTGTATTTCACTTCCCTGTATTTACTGTAGAGCTGATTTTATACAATGCACGTCACATGCGTTGTAAACGCAGGTGTAAAAACTAACAGCCGATTCACACATACTCCGTGTGCGTATGCGGAGCGTATTTTTTCACGTGCCCATGTTAACGGATTAGATCATTCACACAGCACGCGGATGCGGTGCGGTCCGTCCGTTGCAGATGCGATGCGGTACATCGAGTCTATTTTTGCTGTATAGCACGGACTGTTTTAAAGTGATAGCACACGTATCATGCTCAAAATGAACACGAATTGACACAAAAATGCAGTAATTTCACCATAAATGCATACAAATGAAGTTTACCTTTTTTTATTTATGTTATTTGTTTAATTAAGCAATAAAAGCAGATTAAAATGTTGTGTAGTACAAATATCCTACAGTGTTTATATTGCGTGAGGAAGGTGCTACTATGCAGATAGTGACAAGCAGGTGGTCCAGAAAGTACAAGACGGCAGAGTGATGGATGACACGCGGCTAATTATTGAGGTAGAGAAATACAAAGTGATTTATGACCCCCAGGACTGTTTTTATAAAGACCTGAATGCTAAAGAAAAGGTAATGGGAGGCAGTTTCATCGGCCACTGGAATGGATGGTAAGTTATTTTGAAACTCTTTTAATAGGCTAGGCTAATATAACTTCACGTAAGCATCAAGTGTTTTGAAGTACCATCCGAACATCAAAACTACATATAAAATATAATTTAAATAGTACGTTCTTTTCAGCTATTGTGTTTAGTCCTGAAAAGGTTTATCATTTTATTTCTGTGTTGTCCTACACTTAATTCAAAGTCATGTTTTTTAATCTGGATACACCATGGAACTAACCACTTGCACTAAACATAAAACAGAGAATCACGATGATGAAAATAGCGCGTTTCATAAACCCTTTTAAAAACGTACGTTTCGATTAATCATATATCGGAAATACCCATTGTTGACAGAATCACACAGAAGACACGGACCGCTAACGCGCTACAAACGTAGTATGTGTGGAAGCACAATGGCGCATGACGGATCTGTACTGCATACGTGTTGCTCTACGCACCGCATACGCACTGCACACGGAGTATGTATGAATCGGGCGTAAGTGTACCCTAGGCTAGAATCGTCATTTTTCTTTGTGTACCTTTTCTATGTGTTTGGCGTCATCTTTGCTTGGGCCTCCCTCTTCTTCATCCTCAAACTGTCCATTATTCAGGACCCAAGCTGCCGTTCTCTCCACTGGGGACATGGTAACAGATTCCACAGGGGACTGAACCTGAACAATGCCAAAACGCACGAAAAAATGTTTGTGGGCTTAAACGATTCCTGCAAATTGAAACTTTGCTCGCAAGAGTGTACTTCCTCTTTACCTGTTTGATGCCTCGCCCTCCAGGTACTGAGCTGTCTCTAGAGCACGTGGACTGCTGTTTGGACCTCTCGTCGCTCTGCTGCATGGGTTCGGTGTTGAGGCTGCTGCTACTGCGGAGGGAGGTGCTGTGAGGGAGAGACCTAGGCGTTTTCACCCCTGCGTTACCTGCCGCAAGCCCCGCTGCTCGACTCTGCTGCTCCACCTTCACGATATGCGCCGTGCCCGTGCAACTCTGCCTCGGCACCACCACCACCTGGGCTCCCGAGTGCGAGTCCACCAGGGGTGGGTGCCAGCGGGCTGTGGGAGGAGGAGTCTCCTGCCCCTGGATGTTTTTGAGGCTTAGCTCCTCCTCCACGCTGCTGGTGGAGGGCATCCTAGCCCTGGGCGTGGCTCCCCGTCCGCCTGACGCGCTGGGGCTTCCGCTGCGAGAGCTGGCCGTGCTCAGGTTCTCCGAGCTAGAGTCCGGCTGCAGGGACTGGACGGAGTGCGTAGACTGGGTCGAGTGCGTGGACTGCGCGTGCAGGTTGCTGAGGTGGTAAACGGGGTTCTGGAAAGACAGCGGCTGTAAGCTGCGCTGTTGACTGAGGGAGGGGTGGAGCGGACGGCGCACCTGGGGAGCGCTCTGTGGCAAGTTGTCCTTGAGCTGGGGGACTTTTGGATAGACAGGGGGCTGGTGATGATGTGGAGGAGGAGGGAGAGGGCCGATGGAGGCCTGAGAGCCCACCCGCCCTAACCTTGGTGGGGCCGGACCTGGATGGCCCTGTGCAAGGTAAGAGTCCTGGAGGTCCATTAAAGATACACTGCGTCCGTTTGGAAGAGGAATGTCTCTCTCCTCTTTGTCAGAAAAGCTCATGCTGTGCGTAGAAGATTGCTGACCCAATAAAGGATGCTTCCCTCGGGCTAAGGCCTCCATGTGCTCCTGAACAGGGGATCTGATGCTCCTCATTTCACTGAGGAATGAGAAAAATGCTGACATCACACAGACTTTCAAGTGTATATTTAATAGCGTAATGGGTCTCCAGTGTTACTTGCTACAATGTAACTTGTAGACGCATCAGTTGACTAAAACATTCGTGTTTTATTTGTTGATTTTTATTATTTGATGCAGGGAAAAAATGCAGGAGTGAGTTTTAAGCACATCTTGTTTTGACCACTATCAAAATTACAATTCAAAATTCTGTCAATATATATTTTTTGAGTGAATCCTCCCCTCTTATCCCTTAAAAGTAAAACAATGGAATATAATAAAACATTTCTGAAGGTTCGTCCTACCTGTCTGCTGGGTCTTCGAATATTCTCTGCAGTCCTGAGGACACACTTCCACTAATGTCATGTGCAGAGCTGTGGTCCTGGAACCGCCTGAGGTGCTGCTGAAGGGGGGCGGGGCTGGACAGCGAGCGGGTGATATCGCCAAGGATACGCGGCAGGGGCCCCAGTTTGGCCACCGTCGCCTGCAGGAAGGAATTGTCACCCTGGGTTGGCGCGTTACCATGGTTACCACATTACGGACCACAGAGGGCAACCGCACGGAGCCCGAGAGTTTGAGGGTGCAGATGGCAGATTGGTGGGTTGGCAGGAGGATTGGATTTTGGTTGGTCGAATAGAAGGCACCATAATGCATTGGTGGTAGGACAGCGTAACCATGGAGACACAGTGTGTCGGACAGGAAAGGGTGGAATGGATAGTGGCATGGGTAAACAGAGGAGAAAACAAAAGGAAAAGTCAAATTGGGGATAAATAAAAGAAAACCAAACACATGCTTCTACAAACGACGAAAGCCATTCCAAAACAAACAAGTCCAACGCAGGGCATGCATCAAAGTCAAACGACAACAGAAGGTTATGCCTGGGACTAGTTAAAAGAAAGGCTGTGATGAAACGAAAACGTTATGCGGGGAGGTTTTAATTGCAGTCAAAACAAAACCATGCTGCAGACTCAACAGTTCAGAGAGAGTTAGAGGGCAGGGCATGTGGGAATGTGTGAATGTGCCAAAGCCATCCAACAAACTGCAACCATTTCAACAGAGTTAAAACGTACACGGACGTTAACCTTGAAAACAACTTTAAGCAAAGATGTCATAACACTGCAAACAAGCGCAAAGCCTTTTTGGTCACACACTGTTTAACAGTAATGCAGTCGGGTTGGCGATTACACTCAAGTCCGCTGCAACCTCACATTGTTTAGTGAAGACAAAAGCATTACTGACATTAAGCACACAGCTCAACATGAGACATTTGTGAGGTATGAAACGTGCTTGATTTTTAAGTGGCCTCCTTACAAACACAAAGACCTTTGGTTTACATTACATCTGTGTGCTCATGTCTGCCTAAGAAACCTACAGATTTGAATTTGTTTAAAATTAAAAGTGTGTACATTGTCCTGCTTTAAAAAGACTAAACCTCACGCTGTTGTAGATACAGACTTTAGGCAGTAGCATGTGTGGAATGAGGTATTGTTGCAGGGAAATCAATTGGAATGAGTCAAAGAGAGGGATTTCAGTACCTTGTCTAGCTGAGACACTACTTCCCACAATAGCGAGTGGAGGACAGAGAGCTCGCGGCCCAGGTCGATGTAGCCCTCAAATCCTGGGGTGTTGGAGATGGTCTCAAGGTTCGAGATCTCCAAAAGGAAACGGGTCATACCGGCCCACTCGTGCTCCAAAAAGTCGTTCATGAAGGCCATGTACTCCTCTTTGTTCCCGAATCTGATGTACCGGAGAATGAAAAAATGCATGAGAAACTGTATGAGAGTTTTCACAAAGACTGTTTACATGCAAGTTTCTGAATAATCAAGGCAGTTTTTCCGTTTTTAGTATCAAACAGAATATAAGAATCATTTTTGGTCATTAAAAAAAAAACAGTACAAATAATGACCTAAGCATCAATATTTATAATTCATGGTTAGGTTAATATTATTTTTGGTAAAGGTTCAATCCTTTTTGGACTTAATGACTTATTTTTTGTTTATTTTTAACAGAGACATTATAGATCGCAGCTTTAACATATGAAATATATTCTATTAAAAGAAACACCACGGCCGTTTGTCTCATGAACTAAACTTTATCAAGCAATTTATCATGCTTGTGTGTGTTATTGTAAGTACATGAATAAAAATGTGCTTATTCAATTATTTTCCAAAAGAAAAATATGCAACACAATAAATAAGTAAACATCTTCAGTACTTATAAAGGAACCGAAAATAAAACTGATAAATAATTCACGTTTATGCAGATATTAATGTGTTTGTACAACTTTTTTGTAATGTACTACATTGTTCAAATGAACAATACATCAAGTCCTGACATACTTGGCAAAGTTAGCGAGGTTCTGGATGACTTTGGCGATGAGGGTGAGGGTTCGTGAGGTGCGGTCGTCGGGGTATTCCTGCATGAGACTGAAGAGCGATGGGGACATGATGGCAGGACACAGGAAGCGCAGGAAGAGAGACGCGCTGATCAGACGCTGACTGATGTCCTGCTTCCCTCGAGCGTGACACTGCTGCTTCCACGAGGCGAACACCTCCTTCAGTTCCCGGGGAAACACGCTGAGCAGAGCGCAGCGGTAAGTTAGCATGGAACGAATGCAATTGCACGATGCGCGTGGAGCGTTTGGAGTGTATTTACCAGTAAGAGTTGATGATCTTGCAGAAGGCGAGCTCACAGCACATCTTCAGGTTACTCTGGTGTTCCGGCAGCTCACTGTTAGAGCACTTAGACGGGTCCACCTCACAGTTTTCATCTGACTCGTACAGTGCTTTAATAAACTCTCCTAAAAACCAGAGCGCATGAGTACGGTCTTAGTGGTGGGTTAATGGACTAATGCAAACTTCAAGTCATCTCAGGACATGATTTAACATACCTAGTGCATCGTGAAGGTACTTCTGTCCCACCAATTTGAGGTATTCTTCTATGGCTTTGGTGGCTAGCGTGTTCTCCCGAAATATGAGCACGTCATGATCGGCACAACGATCCACCTCTGATATCACCAGATCCGTCAGGAAATCCTAACAAAAACGTCATTTGGTCAGGCAGTAACACTCAAGCACTTAGCCAAAACACTGAACAAATATTGAAAAAAGCCACTGGCAAATGCACTGACGCATGATAAAGCAAACATCAATGATTTAAGGACAGCTCCATAAAGTGCATAAGGTTTATTTGCATCGTACCTTTGCCCTCCCTGTGCTCTGTAATATGTGCACCAGCGCGCTGGCCATCTCCTCTTTGTTCTTGACGCTGATGACGGGCTCCAGCACCGAGCACAGCATGGTGTAGTTATTGGTCACAAACTCCGCAAACTCCTTATACTGCTCCATGGGCAGGATAGAGATGGTCTGAAAGCGAGACTTGATGCGAATGGATGGACCTCCGCCTTTGCTTTTGCTGGTGGTGGGGGTGCTGACCGGATACCACTTCTCCACAAACTGCCGTCCCATCACCCCCTGCACGGGGATGTTCACCAGGCCCACGTAGTTGTTCTTGTCCTTTTTCTTCTTCTTGTCCACGTCACGGTATATGTGCACGGTGATGCTTTTGACGGCAGGAAGGCCAGAAAACTCAAAGTGTTCCCCCCAGAACAGGCAGTCGGAGCGGGTTTTGCTGGTGGTGCGGGCGTACAGCATGTCGTCCAGACACAGCTCGCAGAAATACCTTTTCTTCGGCGGCAGGTCTTTGGCCTCGATGATCCACAGGCGAAGGACGTTTTCGGCTCGCCGACAGTTGTCCTGGTGATGGGATGGCATCGGTTAAGCATTGTGGCATGTGTAAACAGAACTTGTCTTCAAAACAGAGAAAAATGACAGTCACCTTATTGGGCTGCACGGTTCTTTTGAGGTTCTCCATCCATTTGTCCCGTTCGGCTGCGGATGAACAGCTGAAGCACTTACTTCCACCCGAGTATGCCACCTGCATGAGGAGAAATTCAGCACATTTGGTAAAAAAAAAATAATTTCTGCCACTTTAACAAATACAGTAGCATCCTCCACATTATTGGCAAATGGACAAAATAATGTTTTTTATCTTTGCTGTTCATAATACAGTTGATTGACAGCCATTTTTTTGCTATTTGTTTCAAAGCTGTTACAATAAATACAGAAAAAAGTGACACAAAGTAAAAATAAACATAAAATTAGGAAATATACAGAATACATAAAATACATGGTGGTATTAATAATATTGTAATACTTTGTTAATAACTTTATCAAATAAAAAAGGTTAAGGTAAATAAAAGTTACAACAAAAATAAAAGACATTAACCGGCTATTGGTCATGTTTTTTTACTAGATGTATTATTACACAATACATTTATATATTATTAAATATGTTTATTATTAGATAATAAATACTAAATAACGTGATAAAATGACCAAATATCAGACGAATATTCATCGGTCTGGAAGATGAATCAGTCAATTCCTACATTGCATTTCCTCAAAAGTTTCCTAACACGGAAGTGAAATAAATGCAAACTGTACCTCGAAGCAAAAGTCCTGTCCCAGAATGCTGCTGTGTAGTGGTTTAATATAGATGTCCTCCTCCATGCTTAGATCCAGAGCTTCAACAGCGCTGCCCGGATTCAGCAAAGACTCATGGGAACATGACTCCTTCAATTTGGGCAGGCCTCGCGACCTACAGCGACACGTGCACAAAACAGCAAACATTTACAGACTCACTTTAACTCAATAACTCAAGAATCAGACGTCACTGGATGAGCCAGATCTGTGTCATTTTCTAATAATTACATCCTCCTCTCCTACTGCCATATTTGATTCTCCTTCGTTTCTGGGTACACAATGTCCTCAGCCGCAGGAGATTTGAGATGCAGACCAGAACCATGACTAAAATCAATCTTTGAGCGGAGGCTATTAAAGAAAGCCATTCAATTCGCACATGAGCCTGTCCTGCTATGAACCCGAGGCTGAGAAAAGAGACGATTATAGAGTGTGACCACAGGGAGGCAGTCAAATGTAGGAAAGAATGAGATTTGAGACACAAAAACAGTCAAACCAACGTTTTCTTATCTACACACCCAACACTCACTAACACTTTTAACATGCAAAAATACACTTCAGTATTTCATTGTTTACAGAAAGACACTTTATACCTACGAAAAACAACTAAAGATCCACTTGAAGGAGTATCCCAGGAGCATCTCTGACAACAAACGACGGTTTAAAGTGTTTCACTTCATTCTCGATTCCAGCGATGCTCCTCTGAAGCTCCGGTGAGGCTGAAGCAGAGAGCAGGAACTTACTGATAAACAAGAAAGTGGGCCGGCCAATCCAAAGTCCCCGTGAGAACGTTACCATGGGGACCGCCCTACGAGGAGCGCGGGATGAGTTGACTACACAAACATCTCACTTTATCTCACACCTGCACAACATCCGCACACTGGCGTTTCTCACGTGGTCAGGTTTTGTGTCAAACGGGGACACATTTCGCCTTTTGTTTTACAAACGTAAATGACGCAACGTGCTATTTAATGTATTACAAGCAAACACTTAATTCCTAAGTCATATTTATTAGTTCTGTCTAGACGGGGTGTGTGCGCGTCATAATATCCTGTGTGATGAACGTCTCATTGCACAAACGCAATCCACCTGCATGAAGTTTTAAATCTGTTGGCGAGCAGGTTGGTCGGGAACATCCAGAGGCCGAACACATTCAGAAATTGTTTGTTTGTATTTTTTGGAACATGTTTGGGTACTTTAAGCCACTGGGTAATTTCCTGAAGCAACACAACAAACCTGCGCAGTAATATAATCTGCTCCTGAAACCAAACCCAGAGGTTTTTTTAACCTGAACCCAACCATAAACTCTGTCTTAAAACCTCACAATCTAAAAATATTCTGTACCCAGTTAACAATAAATACACAACTCTCCACAGCATACGAGCTAGAGCGATCGATGACAATGAGTGTTTTACAGCAGACTGATGTAAAGATAGACCGCAGTCTCAAAGCACATTACAATATTAGTATGTAACACAATTATATAGAAAGCCTTAACAGAACAAGAAAAGAGAGAGAGACTAATGTAGATACCAGTTCAAACGTATAAAACAAAATAAAGAAAATCACTAAAGATGTCGTTGGGTTAATTGAGCGTTTGTTGAAATCTGTGTCGGTTGAAGGGAAGGATACACACCATCTCATCCATGTATCCACTAATCTGATCATCCACTCATTCATCCAGCTGATGTAGTCACTGTGACTCCTGGCAGAAAATGTTCAATATGTTTCACCTGTACTGACTGTCTGGAAGCATCCAGTATCTAGATGCAGCTCTCCCACAAGACCCCGTAAACCTGACCCCACGACTTGGACTGCAGAGACACATACAAGCTCTGAACAGTCGATGGTTACAACTCCACCATGAATGCTGGACCAGTCTTTTCATTCAAACACAAAACGAGACGTAATTATACTACATCAAAGGTCAATTACTTCAAAGTCCCTAATGGGCTATTTACACCTGAAAGTTCAAATGTGTTCCCGGTTTCTACAGCCTGACATTTAAGCCAAGAATGCTCAAAAGCGAGGTTTGGTTAGCTGGGGGCTCATGGCTCATAAATAGAACTTCTTAAGTTCATTCGTTTATAAGGAAGGACACATTAAGAATAAGTGAGGGTAAAAAGAAGAGAGAATTATGGTTTTCACTGACTCTTCAAAACACACACCTTCCACATCATCTGTGACAGATACACCAGCAAAACACAAGCAGAAGGGTGGAAACACAACTCCTGCTTCATAATCACGGAGAACAAGACCTAATAATTCACTGTTAATTCAGACCTGCGAGACATTTATTGTGCAGTAATAAAACCAGTGACTTTCCCTTAAGCCATTAACAGCGCCACTTTATCTTTATAATAACAGAATATTAATACCCAGCTGCAGTATTGCATGGACCTCAATCAAAAGTAAACCCAACAAAGCAAAACATCCAGGTGAATCTGTCTATTATAATGATTTTTCAAGTAGACCGCATTGGGCAGACAGTGCTGTCCTCTAGGGGGCAGTAAAACGCACTTTTCAAGTTACTCCTTTTCCACACGGTAAAGTTGTAAAACCGTGTAGTGCATCAACATGTTATTTTCAGGTTTTTCCAAGTAAACCTGACCGTCCATTTGAGATCGGCACACACTGGATAATCTCTCAACTGACTTCATGACGTCACACCTGCGATGCTCTATAACAGTAATAAAGGAGTTCCAATGCATGCTGGGAACTTGTTGGCTGCTTTGACCACAAAACTAATTTCAAGCATTGAAGCATTTCTCATGATCAGAGTCAAGTGTGTGGAAACCAGGGCTATCACTATATCAGATTCTCACAACACGATTATCACCCCCAAAAGATTTCACAATAACAATATTATTGTGGTAACAACAGAAATCGCCTAAAAGTGCTAACAGTCACAGTCATCATCATTATTTATTTATTTAGTGTTCTCTCTGTTTTGGTCAATAAATCCCACTGAAAATATGAGTGCAGGGAGAAGTTCTGTAGCCATTGTTGGCCACTGTGATGCAGTAGCTTCTTACGGGACAGACAGCAGGAACAGTTCTGCCAGAGAACCGTCAGACTGTCTGAACAATTTCACATTTCTTTTAAAACCGAGCCCATGTTGTGCCAGGTCCCAGCGCAGCATATTTCCAGAGAGCTGCTCCTCCATAAGAAGCAGACATGAATTTAAAAGAAAGCTGGAGCAGACATGCGTAACAAGACCAAACACCTCTTCATACAATGTGACGGTGCTCATTACAAAAGAACTGACAAAACTCAACTTTATTAACTATATATGAGTCAGAGTCTTTCAAACACATCCATTCAGCCAGTTCAGCGTCATTATGTAACGAAATAGCTTTGAACCGCTAATCTGAAAAGCAAATAATACCTTTAGATGTTATCTAAATTGAATGCAAAAATTGTAAAATAATAATTTTTCAATAAATAATAACTTCAATTGGGAATCTATTATGCATTATATGGAAACAATCTCCCTTTGTAATTCAAAGAAAGAGAACAATACGGTCTTTGAGGATGAGAAAATTACAGATATTTTCCCCTCTGGTCAGCCTTCAGCCCGTCTAACAATACAGCAAAACTCACCTGTCACTATCTGTGGGCCGTAGTGATGGGAGTCTAAAACTTGTGTTGCGGTCCAGTTTCGTCTGACTCTTCGTCCTTTTGATGGATCCTTTCAGTCGTTTACTTAAAAAACCCTACAAGTATAAAAAATAAACAAAGTCAGGTGCGTATCTTTAAGAAAGTGCTGTACTGAAACGGGTGAGTAGCTGAATGACGGGTTGAGTGTGTGCGTTGCTGTGCCCGTGTGACTCATGCTTACTCACGAGTTAATGTCTGCGCCCACCGCTGTATGTGACTTTCAAGTGATCATCAATTATACACGGAGCCCACTTACCCAAACACCCCGAGAACATATCACTGAGAAAGCGCCACTGTCACTATAATTTCACAAAGCCTCCTGTGACCTTTCAGAAGCAAGCTGCTAAAATAAAATCCAATAGACCATTACAACAGGCATCTCTCTATCTTGGTGGTCAAAATGCACACGCGCCGACTAATAAAAGGTGGCCAAGGCAGGTTGAATAGTTCAACATGTGAACGTAGCAATGAACGCTTGCTTGATGTCTTAAAGGAAAACAAAATATGAATAAGTAACCAATAAGTCAAAGTTCAAACAGCCACCTGCGGATATATATAAACATGAGTAATAATTGGCTCTGGGTCACTATGAGCAGTTTTTACGAGGGTGTTATTTCAGTAAAGCAGGAAGGAAGTAAAACACACGTTCAGCCCATTCAGCGCAAGCTTATTCATTAAGAACCAATGTGAGAGTTACAAGTTGATTCCTGCCAGCAGGAGGTGCAGCTCAATAAGTTATTAATACAAAATCATAATGAAGAAAAAGCAACACTAGACACATTCTGTGTATCATCTAGTATAGATGGTAAATTACGAGTCATAATGTGGCTAATCCAATCAGATTGCAAAACTGTTATACCAAATCTGACGACATACAGTAGATGTACATCTGTATGATTTTATATTAAAATGCATATCAAATAAACCAAGGATTTCCAGTGCTACATAGAGGTAGAATTGTACATTTTGATTATCTTAAAAAATGAATGCACTGTATTGAAATACTTGCTTAGTATTTTGTCTTGTTTTGTGGTACAAATATCTAAAGTCTTAAATCAAGATACATGGTAATACCTTACAATAGGGCTGTATTTGTTAATATTAGTAAATGCATTAACTAACAATGAGCAATATAGTTTTCAGCATTTTTCAATCTTAATGTTAGTTAAAGCCGATACTGTTATTCATTTCAGTTCATTTTGCATTAACTAATGTTAACAGATACATGTATTAGTAAATGCTGAAATAAAGAAACTAAGATGAATAAATGCTGTAAAAGTGTTGTTCATAGTTAGTTTACGTTAGCTAATGCATTAACTAATTGTTAAGAAATACAACCTTATGGTGCTACCAGATACAGTTTCACAAGGAAAGTTTCCTATAAGAAATTACCTCTTGCTTTCTGAAAGAAAATGTAAAAATGAAGTAAGTTTTTGGCTGAAGCAAGCAAAAATACCTGTCAATGGGGTAATAAAAATAAACTTTAAATTTGATCTCTTTATTAAGTACTTTATTCATTATTTTCTTAACCCACTTACAGATATTTTTGCTCGCTTTAAGCAAAGTTAATATCTAGTAAAGTCAATAGCTAAGTCACTTTCCTCGCCAAGTATCTTGATTTAAGAATTTTTGATATTTGTACGACAAAACAAGACAAAAAATACCAAGTAAAAAGTTCATATAACTTTATAAGATATTAAAATATCAATTTTCATCCCTATTCAGCTTTGTGTTGTGATCCAAATATAATCAATTATCCCGCTACGTTTTAATATAACTCAATTTACAGTTACGAAAAAAAAATGATAAGGAAAATCTGTAACAAGGCTTTACTGAGAGTGCCTGTACATTACTATCAAACACCACCATAAAATTGTCCGTCAAAAAAAAAGAGGGCAGAAAAAGTTAGTGGATTCTTGCCCTGACAGTGTAATGTCCAATTTCAAAACTACATGCATTAATCCTGTCCCTAGCTGCTGTAACAGCTTTCATATTTCTGGGAAGACTTTTCACTATGTTGGAATGTAACTATGTGGATTTGTTCCCATTTAAACAGCACTGAGGTCAGGGGTCTGGCTCTTTCTCACCAATCCAATTCATCCCAAAGATGTTTCCGTAGGCTTCTCGTCTTTGCTTTGTTCAGGCCCTTCCATACAAAAGTAAATACTCGCGGGACCTCGCTCTGGGGGACATTGTCAAACTGGAATAGAAGAATGCTCCCCAATATATTGCCACAAATGTCGTTGTATGATGTGTCCTTCCTGCAATTATCGGAACTGAGAAATTTGCAGTGTAAATCATTTAACGACAGCTTTACCTTTACATTCAGGCTCCAAAAGACTCTATTCATATATTATGTGCTGCCCACTAATCTCAATTCACCTGTCAATCAACACTTTCACGTTCCTGATACAAAAATACTTCAGCTGTTCTGAGTACCTGAATTAAGAAACACATCTGAAAGTCTTTCATCTACGTGAACCAAATCACATTATTCTCTCAATTCTGAGACAAAGTGACAAATATGTACAATTCATCTCACAATGCACTAAAAAGCTCGGGATATAAATATCCGCCTTGGCCCACTTCCTAGCACTGGTTAAAAATATCTTCAATCCTTTTCTAATGCTTCTCGGAGGCATAGATTGTTCCCCAGAATGTGTCTTTTTACAATACGTGTATTGTTATTAACTAAATGTTCTCGCTTGAAAACATTTGGCCAATGTTACTGCCGTAGTGTGCAAATGGTTGATGTTAACACTGACTAACAGACAGAAGAGTGATTGTATGGATGCTCACACACAGAAACTGTCCTGAAATAAGAAAGACCATTAGTGTCAGACGATAAATGGAGGACGAGGACACTTCACTAGTCAGGGGCTCAGGAGGGTAATTAAAGTGGGGCAGGAGGAATTCTGCTCTATTTCCACGTCACAGCAGCACAATGTGTGCAGATGATGGATGAGGTGGCCAGCAGTTTAGACACTAACTAACCAAAGACAGCAAACCAAAGGCTAACATTTTTCGGTAGTCGTTTAGATGTTTTCGAAATACTTTTGTAGCAAAGCTATCTGAAGGATAAAGAGTGCTGGCATAACAGATCAGGAAGATATGGCGGAGGCTGTGATGAGCTGTTGTAATGCAAATATGTGTGTGTGTGTGTGTATGTGTGTGTCTGCAGATACTCACAGGCACTTTGAAGGGTGAGGAGTTAGGAATATCCATCGAGATGTTCTTCTCCGAGCTGCCCAGGCCCGATATGCTCCTCCGCCTGGGCGAGCGCTCCGCAGATGCTTCTGCTGAGAGAGGAGAAAGAGGATCTTAACAGAAGTCTTAAGAGACTATAGGACATCTGTAGATGTTGTAGAAGGCACAATATTAATCCAAGAACTACAGCTATTAAAAACATTGAGTTGGAGAGCAGTCAGCTGTGGATCACTTGCAGAAGTTTCCTGCAGTCATCATACATCATTTAACACCAATACTGATTTTTTGTCTGACAAAGACAGCTTATAATTAATTGTAAGCTATTGCTGACTCACTAATAGGTGAATTTTATAAATATTTACAATACATCACAACAATTATATACTGTCTAATACAGGTGCTGATCCTATTGCAGTTCTATAATCTTTATGTACTGTACAGTTACACTAAAAAAAAAGATTTTACGATACCGTTCACTTTATTTAAACAATTCATTTTGTTTTAACACCTTTGTGTTAGGTTTTATGTTCAAACACAATTGCATTGTGTTAAACGGACTAAAAACAGTAATGCTTTAGCTTAACTAAATGTTTACATTTTAAATGAACATGTTTCAATCAGGCAGATCAAAATAATATTTGACGCTTGTTCAATTTACATAAATAAATCAAGTTAACACAACACGATTATTTTGAACCACCTTTCCATCATGCTTTGCACGGGGCTGAATAGGGAGAGTAAAAGTTGCAATAAAATGTTATTTTATACATCTTTTATCAAAATGATGAAACGGGGGAAATGCGTTCGTGTTTAATACTCTTTTATGTTTGTATTTGTTTGTGTTGGTTAAGTTTACTCAATTCCGTTTAGTTCATCATACATCAAGTATTTGAGTAGAGATAACATATTTCTGTTGTGTGGAACCACTGTCCATAATTTAATTAAGTTAGTTTAGAGTATCATTTCTTTCAGTGTACAAAGTTTTCAATTAATAATTATTCAATAATAAAATTTAAGAGCCAAACAGTATTCATGTGTGTTCCCGTAGCTCACGTGGTAGGTTTTGGCAACCCCAATTTCATGGGTTCGATTCCCATTGTTAAAAAAGCCTTTGTTTCTGCCAAATGCATTAATGTCAATGTAAAGTCTAGTGTCTGCGCCATGGCAAAAGAACCAGAGAAAGACATCAGACAAATGACAAAATGTCTGTCCATGAAAATTAATATCCATATAAAGTATGGCAATTTCAGCATCTGGGGGAAAGCTGAATGGGGCCAGTGTCCAGCCGAAAATACTGTAATAATATGTCATTACGTGACAGTTAGTCATTTTTATGGCTGAAAGCTGAGGCATACGCAGGTAATCAGTCTCTCTCTCTCTCTCTCTCTCTCTCTCTCTCACACACGTCTGGTATATTATCTCCGTGGCGACAGTCCATAGGCATAATGATTTTTATACTGTAAAAACTGTATATTTTATCCCCTACCCCTAAACCTAAAGATCATAGAAAGCTTTTTGCATTTTTAGATTTTCAAAAAATATTATTCTGTATGATTTATAAGCTTTTTTCCCCATGGGGACGTGACACGAGTCCCCATGAGATGGTGTGCATTCAGGTTTAGGACCCGCCGGGATTTAAAAACAAGGCCACACATACACACACACACACACACACACTCAACACATTAATATCCCGTAGAAGAGAACGTTTGTATATCTTTTAAAACATTTTGATTATTAGACTTCATTAAATAGGCCATATAACAATATACGTGTCTGAGCGGTAGCCCAGTGGTTAGCGCTCCAGACATGTATACATGAGCTGTTGGCTCACGGGGACCAGGGTTCGAGTCCTGCCCGGGTCATGCCTGATTCCACACCCCGTCTCTTAGCCTCAAGTTCCTGTCTGCCTCCACTGTCCTATGGATAAAAGTAAAAATCCCCCCCACAGTAGGTATCTGACTGATACAGACAAACCTTTAATGGAGTCCTGGGTTCAATATAGCCACCTGGTCTCTGTAAATCAATGTCTTCAATAATGATGCCCAGCGAGTTGCTAACAGTACATCAGGCCTGCACATACACACACACACAGCTAAAGTGCCATTCAGACAAGCTTACAAGTGCGATCTCACCCAAAGCGTCCTCTTAATAAACCGCTCATCCGCCATTAAACGCTCACTCTTCCACATATGGACACCCTGTGGCTTTAGCACAAAAACATTCTTAACAGTTCAAATGAAAGATTCATCATGTTCCTTTCAAAACCAAGTTTATTTTTAATCTCTCGGACCAATTTATTCCTGCGCTGATGTGTGTCAAGGATGCAACAGGACGTAACCTACATCCGCACAGCTTCCCAGGGACGTCGTGCTGAGATGCAGATCACCCGCCACGGTTTAATTCACCCCGGGTAATAAAAAGTCTATCCATGTCTGCGGCAGAACTGACGCCGCTCTGAATCAAGGAGCACAGCTGAAATTGACCCGGAGGTCTTTGGCCGAGATGCTTCTGGTTTCAGCTTCCAGGCCTCAGTGGACAGACACAATAGGGATTGTAACGGGTCCGTTGGAGGGCCGCCCAGCCCTGCAGGGATCAGCCCCTTCAATCAAAAATAACTGGACTCGATAAGAGTTTATACAACATCTACGCAACGTACAGACTTCCAGCATCTGTACATCACTGGATCCCTTTTAAACTCTTCACGTTCACACCTGGCTCATCTCCAGAGGACCATTGATTGGCGGCTAAATTTAGCATCCCAACCTCTTTTTGCAGCTCACGAGCACCCTGGTTGAGTTCTGTGCGCTCCGTTCTATAAACTCAAGGAAGGAGAGTCTGAAGAAATATTCATGTTCACTTAAAATCTTACTATTTGGCATAAGAACACTGGCTGCATTGTGAGGACAAATATTGCGATTCTTTACTGTACAGCATCTTCACTTGTTAGACAGCTTCTCTGACCCCCTGAAATATCACCGTGCTTACGATTAAATTGAGAATTCATACAAGATATGCAAGCGTTACCGAAAAACAACAGTGACATCTCACATTTTCTCCTCTGTAGCCACAGCTGAGCTTCAAAGACGCCTGTTGTATCGCTTCAGCTCCTCGGACGGGGGAGCAAACTCTCACACACACACCACACACTCTTGCGAAGTTAGTGTGTGCGTGCGATCCCTCTGCAGTGCTGAAATTGATAGATAGGAGCGATCCCTATGACTAAGCATAGCGGTATTTAGGAACAACTAGCCGACACCACTCTTGAACACACACAGAGAGAAGTTTTAAAGCCCTTTAAAGGCGCATTCAACCTAACTTCAGTCATTATGGATTTTTTAAATCACTCTATTGTCCAGGAGACAGGAGGATAACTTAACCACATTATATTACAGCATATAAGCTTTAGAGAGAGAAAGAGCGACGGAGGATACCTCTATCACAGCTGTTGCCCATCACCTGCTGAATACAGATCCGGTCAACATTGGACGGGCTGGAGAGTGACCATCACCCTCATCCAATGAGCAGAGGCGCTTGCCCTTTAATTGCCCATAGCTCTCAGAAAGATCCCAGCGCATTGATAAACTGCAGCCTCTTCATTGTCCCACCGTGGCTCGCTGCCACATCCCGCGGACCGTACAGGCACCCAGACCCTCTATCCTTCCTTAAACACAGTAGCGTTCTCTGCCGAAGCTCACTCTCCTCGTCCTGACTTTATCAGCCTGTGAACTTCTCTTTTTGGCACGCCAGCAGAAGGGATTTTACCGCATTTACTCAATCAATTGCTGTAACCTCACTCCTCTGTTCCTCTCAGCAGAACTGCAAGCACTTCCCATCCCTCTCTCCCTCTCTGCCTCTCTCTCTCTCTCTCTTTCTCGTCCACCCCTCCCCCTCTCGACGCATCTGGCTCGCTCTGCCTGCTGCAGCCTCGCGCAGGAGCATGCGAGCATGCACATTAGGTAAAATGAGGAGACGCTCCTCGCTTCAAGACTTTTGCTTTGGTGCTTCATGTGGGACACGACTCAATGCACATCGGTGGTGTGAAAACTAAGTCCTATAGATTTCGCACTAAAAGAGGGGCAACTCTGATGACAGAATGTACATTGGGGGAAATAATCTTTTAATAACAACTCAACTCAACCGAAACGAAAGGCCGGCCAAATAAGAGAACTTGGCCTGTTCTCACAAATGCCATATACCTGTTGGGATCTCTTGACTGCCAGAATTCTTAGGACTGAGAAAAGGGCTAAAAAAGTACTCTGTCTATACTACAATGCTTCTTCGGCCACCTGGTTATGGAAATGCTAAAGCATGCAAATTGAGAAAGCCCAAGGCCACAAAGTTGGATGGATGTTTGGACGCCAAGCCATCCAAAAAGAAACAGGGCAGTGTGGACAAACCAAGCTATTTTCAGTGACGAAACTTTCATTTTGTTTCCATAAATCACAGCGATCATACGTCTGCTACAAGCGTCCCCTCTGCAGCCATTAGTCCATCCATCTTCTCACTCCTTGCATCCCAAGGTCACATTGTCTCTGGCTGTCCTCTGTCCTCTGTCCCCTGGTGTTGGAGTCGACAGGTCTCGCTGTCAGCCCCTCTGTGAGGCCAGCGCAGCATCTCTCTTCCTCTCTCTCCCACCCTCCAAGGCTGCGACTGCCCCTGAAAATCCACTTACTGCATTGATTTGTCCAGCCCTCCTTCAAATCAATACGGTGCTGGAGATAACAGAGGGGTTAAAATGGCCAGACCTAAAACAAGGGCCCGGGATATAATTATAAGTGATGCGGGTGCTCAGTGCTCGGACGATGGAAAGTTAGGGGGATGGGCGAGAAAGGGCGGTCCCTAGTTAGCGCAACCCCACCGTATTGGCTTTTATTGTCTGCTGAAACAGGCAATCAATCTGTGGTAAAATGCCATTTGCAAGGGTGTAAATGAATCAATACCAATT